>NC_050497.2:10930757-11033257 GCF_012460135.2 Molothrus ater | reverse complement strand
CACAAAGTACTCAATAGCTCCTCATCACTGCCCACGGGGAGGGGGCTGAGCAGGGCCCAGCCTGGGCTCCTCACCTGCTCCAGCTCCATCCCCAGCCCCAGCACGGCTGTCAGGGCTCCTCAGCAGCTCTTTGAGCACTGATTTCCACCCACAGCTCAGAGCTCTGCTCAAGGAGGTGCCCAAGGAACCCTCTCCTTGTGCCACCATTGCCATGGCATCACACTGAGTCCACAACAAGCTGATTCTAATGATGCTGAGTCTACAAACAAACACCCACCCCCAGTGCCTCTACTGCACTGTGCTTTGTCAAGGACTTCCCAGTCTTTACACTCTCAGGGCTGTATCTACATTTCCATATGCATGGGAACACACTGAGCTGAAGAGCCTGGCCAGACCGATGGAGAGTCTGCTCTCACAGACTGTGAGCAGGAGGGGAGAGCACTGCGCCCCGCTTCCAGCTAAAAACACCAGGTTTGCTTAGCTGTGGATTCTATGGACCTCCCCCAGAAACCCCTCATGGCAGTGAGGATCCTTCACAACTGGATAATCCATCCAACTTCCCTTTGCATGTCTTTCCTCCCCGGGCCCTGCAGCCATCTTACTTCTCCATCTTGCAGAATGTTCCAAACACAGAACGTGGACTACACGTGGTTGTGCTCACACAGAGGCACTGCTGGCACTGGCACTGCATCCCCCATGCCCACAGCAAGTGGCTGTGTCCTCATGCCAGCATGCCACCAGGGCCACCAGCACAGCAGGACACAGACAGCCGGCAGTGGGACAGCAGGTTTTGTGTGCATTATTATAAGGGACATAGCCTGGCTTTATGGAGCTGGCTGTGTGGCTCAGGGTGGGTTAGGGAAGCCTCCAGCACTCCTCAAGATGCGGCTTTGGGGGGCTGCGTGCAGCCCCACTGAATCACTGAAGAGTTTGGGTTCTGCAGATCATGCAGTTCCAGCCCTCTCTAAAGGCAGGGACACCTTCCACAAGACCTTCCAGCAGTCCAGGTTGCTCCAGATCATGACCCTGAGACCTTGCAGAGCCTCCAGGTGAGGTCTCCCAGAAGCTGGGGCGTGCCCAGCAAGCAGGACAGCAAGGCCAACCCCCAGCAGCACTTCAGGCACACGAGGTCTCCCCTTCAGCATTGCACAAATGCACCCTTATGTAAAAATATGATCAAAATTTTATACTTGTAGAATTTCCTACCAATAAATCACACAAATGGATATCTACACCAGGTAATAAAACTGAACGGATTCTAAAACTGATTGGTAAAGTTGCTCATAAATTGTTGTTTTTAGCAAGCTGTAAACAAAGGCTGCATAAGCACCAAGTGAGTCTTAGGAGGGACTCTGCACACCGAGATGCTCCAGCTGCTGCCTCCAGGGAGAAGGCACTGGGTTTGGGCAATGTCTGGAATCTCTTGTTATTGCCCAGCATAAACATTCTATCTCCTGCTCCATATCCTAGCACCAGAGAGGAGGGAGCAGGAATAAATGCTGCCACTTTCTGGTTCCCCATGGTGCTCTCCTCCTTGCAGGGGTTTACATGACCTGATGTACCCACAGTTTACCTCCTGTGCTCTCTGTGTTTCATTTAATTGCATTTCAACAAAAGAAGGAAAGCACATGAAAACCATGCAAACCAGGCACTGGAAGCAATACTTACTTACAGGGCAGAAACTATGTGGGATTCCCAGCACAGACACCCAGAAGAACACACTGTAAATCCCTACCTTTTTTGTTTCAAAAATGACTATTTTAGCTGCCTGTATGATGGTGAAACACACTCCAGCAAGGCCCCTGCTCAGCCCTGCAGATTGGATTACCTGCATAGAGGACCTGGAACCTGCTAGGAACAGCCCTTCCCTGAGCCAGTGCTTCAGGTGGCAGAGGCAGAGATGTCAGCTTTGATTTGAGCTAACAGAAAGGAATCTTTGGATGGAAAAGCTCCAGGACCTTTGAATTAAATGAAAGACCAGAACACTCCACAGAATGTCTGCAATAACAGTCTCTACAGAAAATTATGAGGAACTACATAAATCCACCCTCTTCCTCTTCACACAGGCTCATTAAAGCAGTACTGACTCTCTGGGCAGCTATAATTCTGCTGAGTGATACCCTGGAATCACCCTGTCAATACCCAGTGGTGTGCTGCCTCTCCAACTATCTGTGCCCCTAATATTCCTCTCTTTGATGGGATTTGCTGACCTTTAATCTGATGCTAGTTTACTCTCATCACTGAAGTGCAAGTCAGAGAGCAATAAAACGGCAACCTCACTGATTCAAAAGGGAGAGCTAAAGCGCCACTAACTGTGAATCTAACCTTTCAGAATGGCTCTGCCTTAAAAGGGGAAACATGAACTGCAAGGCAGCTAAAACAAACAATACCTAATGCTGACTGCAAGATTTATTGCAGTCCTCTTTGCATGAGCATGAGATTGGAATTCCAGTGCTGCAAAGTGAGGAAGAGGAGAGGGAGAGCAGATGGAGCAGGGCACCACAAGGTCCCTTCCCCACACCCCAGGCAGCGCGGGCACTGCCACAGGCACGGGGAGCAATGGGGACACGGCAGTGCCCTCACCCCAGAAGGGCAAAGGGAGCCCGGGCAGGGCAGGGGGTGGCAGGTGTGACCCCTGCCTGTGGTGCAAGGGGGGTGCTTGTGCAGCTGTGCACGGCCATCCTCTCCCAGGGCACTCAGCACTGGAGCACCCAGGAGCAGCACCTGCAGGCCCCACTGGCAGGCACTGCCCACACACAGCCCAGCCCAGCCCTCACAGCCCATGGCACTGCAAAGCACACAGACAGTCACTGTGACCTCAACCAGGAGCCAGAGCCACGGGGAAATGGACCTTGTGCTGCTGGAGAGGGCACAGGGCGTGGCTGCCCCAGGATGGGTTCCTGGGCACAGGGGCAGAAGGGCAGTGACCAGAGGGGATGGGCAGCAGCTGATCCTGACTGACCCCCTCTGTCTGGGGGTCCCCAAGGGGTCTCTGAGCAGGCACTGCGCAGCTCATGTCTGTTGTACGAGGGAAATCAAGTGGAAATAAAGGTTCTCCAAATGCTGGTGGCTCCTGCGCTGCTGGGGCAGGGTGCAGGAGGGAGGCCGGGCCACTCTGAGCCACCACCACTGCCCCTCACAGGGCTCCCTCCCAGTGACTGTGCCCGAGGCTGCACCTGCAGAGCAGTGTGATGGCACCTGGAGGGGAGCAGCCAGGACCCCAGTGCTGTCCTAGGCAGGGCAGGGTGTGCACAAAGCAAGCAGATAACAGAGACAATTCTCACACCTTGCGTACACACAGATCAACACAAAACACACTGAAGTCACAGCATAAAGTAAAAGAGAAATTATTGCATAACAAATTTTTCCCTGGCTCTCTAGGGAAAATAAAGACTGACAGCTTTGGGTTTAACAGGTGTTGCTAGAAGATGAGCTACTTATTAATACTGCTAGGAAGGAAAAGCATGATAAAAACTATAATGTGATTAATTATTTATGTTTACGAGCAGGATTTTTAAGAGTTACAGTCTGTCATGCAAATCGCTCAGTCTGGTTGGAGTCGGCAGCCGCAGCCCGGAACGTGCCTGAGGGCTGTGCACACTCGTGAGGTGATTTCCAGGCACGGCCGGGCAGCAGAGCCCCGGCCCCAGCAGGGCTGGAGCGGGCACAGCCTGAACCGGGGCTCCCCATCAGCACAGAACCCGGGACAATCCTGGCACGATGCCCTGCAGGCCCTGGTGGTCCCAGTGCCGCTGCAGCCCAGAGGCACCGCTGGGCACCGCTGGGCACCGCTGGGCACGACTGGTCTCTGCTGGGCACCGCTGGTCTCCACTGGGCACCGCTGGTCAGCGCTGGTCTCCACTGGGCACCGCTGGTCAGCGCTGGGCACCGCTGGGCACTGCTGGGCACTGCTGGCCACTGCTGGTCTCCACTGGGCACCGCTGGTCTCTGCTGGGCACCACTGGTCACTGCTGGTCAGCGCTGGGCACCGCTGGGCACCGCTGGCCACTGCTGGTCTCCGCTGGCCACTGCTGGTCTCCACTGGGCACCGCTGGTCTCTGCTGGTCTCCACTGGTCACTGCTGGTCAGCGCTGGGCACCGCTGGGCACCGCTGGCCACTGCTGGTCTCCGCTGGCCACTGCTGGTCTCCACTGGGCACCGCTGGTCTCTGCTGGTCTCCACTGGTCACTGCTGGTCAGCGCTGGGCACCGCTGGGCACCGCTGGCCACTGCTGGTCTCCGCTGGCCACTGCTGGTCTCCGCTGGGCACCGCTGGGCACCGCTGGGCACCGCTGGCCACTGCTGGTCTCCACTGGGCACTGCTGGTCTCTGCTGGTCTCCGCTGGGCCACTGCTGGTCTCCGCTGGGCACCGCTGGTCTCTGCTGGTCTCCGCTGGTCACTGCTGGGCTCCGCTGGCCACCCTGCCCAGCCCGGGCAGTGACCCACGCCCCGCACCGGGTCCCGCAGCGCGGAGCCGCGGCACCGGCAAAGTCGGCTAAAGCAGCCGCGGATTTGCATAGAGCAATTACTGTTCAAACACCCACCCCGCTCTTCTGAAAAGAAAATTGGACACGAACATTTGCAGGAACTCACAAAGACAGACTTTGTCAGACCTAACAGGGCTGATAAGGGGAGAGCTTTTACAAGGGACACCGAGAGATGCATCAGTCGAGTGCGAAGCTGAATACAAAACAGTATTAGTGTAAAAAAGAACAAAGAAAAGGCCTGCTCCGCGTAAGAACTGGTAATACATTAAAAATTTAAAACCTGGCACGACAAATCTGGATACTCCCTGCAGAAGACAACTGATATTAATGAACAGGCCTGTGCATTCATTGTCTGGGATCCCAGAGGAAAAAAATAATGCTGGTTATACTGAATTTTTTAAAGAGAAATTCTTCCCTGCACAAACAGCTTCTCCGCTAAATCACCAGCCTACTCCTGACAGTTTTAACCACCTAAAACCATTCACCTGCCCAAGCAGTGCATTCACCTGAAGGTCCCCCATTTCTTCACGAAATTCCTCGACATGAGACTCCATCAGAGCCTGGCTGCCCCACCAGCACTGATTTCCTCAGGAAGAAGTGCTCAGGCGTGGCCCCACACCCTCGCATCCCCAGGGAAAGCAGCACCCTCAGCACAAAGAGGAGTTCGGTTCCTGGACCGTTCAACCCCGCAGCGCTCAGGGAGGGTGAAGAGAAGGACACGAGGGGCTCCCCGGACTGCACAGACCCCCCCAGGTCCTGGATTTGGACCCCTGGAGCACCCGGCTGGATTTGGCTTGGCATCGCTTCCACAGCCAGGAAGGAACAACCAGAAAGTTGGGAAATGCCAAACATGGCACAGGCCTGTCCACTGGTGGACACAGCACTGGCACTTGCCCAGCAGGGACGCAGGGCAGGAGAGGTGCTCAGCCCTGGTCAGCATTGTCACTCAGCTGGCACACGGAATGTGAAAGCCTCTGAGGGAAACCTCTCCAGGTTCTGTCCTAAGATCTGGGCAGCCACAAAGCCCATCATCTCCACAAAATGTGTTGTGGAAAGAGGAAACACGAACCACAGGGGCCAGACGAGAGAGGAATACATTTGGGAAGGAGGAGCTGGGCAAAGCAGCTCAGAGGCCAAGCCCAAGGCTGCACAAGGGGCTCGGCCCTCGGCCACGCTGCTCCCAGCTTCCCAAGGGCTGTCCCTGGGCTCAGCGTCCCCCGTCCCTTCCCCAGCCCTGCACGGCCCCTCGGCCGCAGGGCTTTGGGAGCACGCTCACAGCGCAGCGCCGCTGCCGGGGCACAGCCCGGCCCGGCCCGCACGGCCCCTCGGCCGCAGGGCTTTGGGAGCACGCTCACAGCGCAGCGCCGCTGCCGGGGCACAGCCCGGCCCGGCCCGCACGGCCCCTCGGCCGCAGGGCTTTGGGAGCACGCTCACAGCGCAGCGCCGCTGCCGGGGCACACGCAGCCCGGCCCGCAGGGCCCCTGGCTGCCCTGCCGGCCGCAGAGCGGTGCCACAGCCGTGCCGCACCCCGAGCGCGCAGGACAGGCCCAGGCTCAGCGCGCACCTGCCCGCACAGCGCGGCGTGCCCGGGGACACGCTGCCCACAGCCGCCGCTCCAGCGGGGTCACCCGCGCTGCGCGCAATTGTGCCGGGGCGAGCCGTGGCAGAGGGAACGCCTCAAGTTTTAAACTGTCATTAGAATACCGTGGCCTGGTTTTAACAATGCAGCAGCGCTTCTAATGATCTTTAAGGTAATTCGCTATTCAGACCCGGAGCAAAAGATGCAAATGTACCACTGAAAGCTCCTTATTAAATACCCACAGGCTACAGTTCTGTACAATAAGTGGTCCAGGTCTTTTTAGAACATCCTAATTAGATGAACATAGATGCAGAAAAATGCAAAACCAGGTCATGCAGCAAAAATGTTGGGGGGAATAAAAAAGCTGCCAAACAACCCCCCTCCAAGCCCCTCATTAAACACCCTCCCCCAGCCCGCAGCCTTTATTAAACCCTCGCATGTGATGAAGAGGAGCCAAAGGCTCCCAGCCCACCATCGCCCCCAAAACAGAGGTGCCCGATATTGTTAAAGTTAAGTTTTCGGTTTATTGCCAGGGATATGTCTAAGTGATGATATAAATAATACTATGAATAATACATTAAGCAAAAACCCAATCTGAAATTAAATTCGCCTTGGGTTATCTTCCTTTTTCCTATATACATATGGAATTATTATGCACTAGGGGAAAAAAAAAGAGCACATATCAAGGTAATACTTTTTCTCCCTTTGAAAGTAGCAAGAATCACTGCCCCTACATAGCTGCTGCCTTGCACAGAGACATCAGGCAGAACTTCCCTTCCCCCTGGAACCAGGGAGAAGCTGGGAGATGGGTTCAGGGCTGATTGGAAGGGTCCTTTGGCACAACTCCGGCAGAGCTGCTGGCTCTGCCCCGGCGTGGCTGCATGCACACGAACTGCAGCACCATGTGCAGATGCACCAAGGGCCCTCAGACCCTCCTGCCAGCCTCGCTGGGGCATTTACCCTCAGTGCTGGGAGCTACACTCACATTTATCTATCTTTATGTCTCCAGTTTAGCCCAGATGAGCACCAGACCTTTACTCACTGGCTCTTTAGCATTTAGCACTGACCTTGCTGTGATTTCCAAACATTCCCAGCATAGCCAGAATAGCAGAACAGGAATTATCAAGACTCATGGCTGGTGAATTCCGAAACATGTTGGGATACCAGACAAAGGAGGGGAGAGCTAAGCAGGAGCTGGGCAGTGAGCTGCACCGTGCACTGAGGTCTCTGCCCCAGCTCTGTCCCAAAATTGCCGTGGAATTTCAGACAAACCACTTGCTCTCCTTGTGCCTCAGTTTCTTCAGAAGGTAAGACTGTGCTGCTCAGGTGACACCACAAAGTCCTGAGGAGTCTTGACTGAAGAGCACTACAACTGAAGACCTCAGAAACATACTGGCAGCTATTTCCCACCAACCCCAGGGCACCAGTGCAACCAGTCCTCACACCCCACGCCAAACCCCACACAATGTCTCAAGGCAATGGATGCAAACTGGGGATCCTCTGAACAAGCAGCTTCATCTGCATGGCACCAGGGACGTGCAGCCTTTGCCAGCTGCTGCTGGAGCTCTCCAAACTCCAGGGCACTAATGCAAATTATGGTGATTCACAGGTTGGTTTTGTCACGTGAACATCAGTTCAAAGGCAGCCAACTGGGACCGAAAAAGCTCATTTCCTGAGTTCTCCAGGAGTGAAAATTTGGGCAAGTTGATTACAGAGTCTGGGAGACGCAGGAAGGGCATGGTGCTCTGCCCTTCCAAAGCACTTCTACCCAACCAAACACTGACAACCCGGTCACCAGCGGGGATGTCCACGTCCATTCTGTTTCCATAGGTGTTTCCTTAGCACTAGGACAAGTGTTCAGTGCCAACACATCCCAGCTTTTCCTCCTCTCCCTGGCTCTGCCCTACGGACAGCTGGAGCCTGGGGCAGAGGCTGTGCCCCTGGCATGGCAGCCCTGCTGGGAAATGGGCAGCGTCTTGGCTTTCCTCTTCCATCCCTGAGCTTTGCCTGCGAGCGACGCCAGGCAAGACATGGTTAATGCACTAATTACCATAATTAAGAGTTGCCAATTTAATTATAGCTGAGAATATTAATGCTGTAACATTTGTTGGAGTGCAGAAAACAAACCTTTAATGCACAGACTTTGTTCGCAAACATCTAATGGAGCCCTCCTCCACTTCGCTTGGTGCTTCAGCGCTGACACAACAGTGATAGGTTCAGATTGAAGAACTTGTCAGCAATCAGGCAGGAGGAGGCTAATTAGCTGGCAGGTTAATGAGTGTGATGGCTCTTGACAGCATTTTGTTACAGCCTCTACTGTATTTAAACAATAAATGATTATTACTTAAACACCACAGAGATAGTCTTATTAGGAGAGCTAGACCATGTATTTATTTTCATAAAAATGAAATTAATTCTGTAGTGTAAAGAATAAAATGTAAAATTTTGGCTGATTATATCTCACCTCTGAATAACCTCCAGGGTATCTTATCAGAGGAGGCGAGCACGGGGTGAATGCCCTTGTGCTCCCCAGGAGAAGGCATCCAGTGCCAGCTCCACAAGGTGGGAGCCTGGGTGGCAATGGGCTGTGAGCCGCAGCAGGGCCATTCCCAGAGCTGTCACACTGCCAGCCCCGACCAAACACACAGAGCACATCCCTCCTCATGCCACCCCTGGGTGAGGGCCGTGCCAGCCTTTGCCATCCCCCCAGTCCTCAAGCCCACACCAGGCTCTGAATTTTTCTTCCTTTGACAATTGGGATTTGGAAACAGGTGGTGAAGCAGAGGAATGGCTCTGTGGAGAGATTAACCCATTTCTCCGTCCAGTTAAGGGGGAAAGGGGACATTTTACTGCACTCCTGTCATCCATAAACATAATGAGAGTGAGAAGGAAGGTGTCTGCATCCAAAAAAATCCAAAAGCACAGAATTACACTGCCTTTCCTGCAGAAAAGGCAGGTGGAAAGGAGCCCCTGGCTACAGTCTGAACTGTATTTACAGGACAGGCAATTGCAAATACGTGTCCAGAAAAACCTTATCTGAAGAGAATTAAATTGAATCTTTGGCTGTGTAATAATAAGGGAGGGTTATTTCAATTTAATATTTACTGTTCCCTAGGAATTTGTACATAAACATGGAAGAAACAAAAGGCCTCACCTGCTGAGACTAATACCATTTTCGAAATTATTTTTGCATACATGAAAATGATTTGTGCCCCTCAGTGCTGCTGCTGAACATGGGAATAAAACCAGAAAAGGCATTGATCTGAAATCCTGCCTCATCCATTAGACCATGGGTTACATGTTTAAGAGTCAAGCCAGCACGGGCTCAGTGCCTGGCAGCAGCAGAGCATGGCCAGTGATCACCTGCACAGGTAAAGGCAGACACCCCGAGGCTCCCGGGGCACTCCCACGGGATCCCAGTGCTGCAGGACCAGCAGCACAGTGAGCCCCACCTCACGTTCCTGGGGATAAATCCCACCCCCAAGGAGTCCCCTGGGCTCTGAGCCACATCCCAGTGCCCCCAGCACCACCAGCATCCACAGGAGCTCACCTGCGGGCCAGCACGCAGAGCCCCTGCAGCCCCCAGGAGTGTAAAGTCAGACCAATTCCAGGCCAAACCTGCAATCCCAGGCTGTGCCAAACACGGCTCCTTCCTCCCAGCCCTGCAGGGCTAAGGATCACACTGCGCTACAAACATGATGGGTGTGTGAATATACAGAACTCAGCAACAACACCAAACTTCCCTACAAAGCTCTTGAACACCTCAGCTCAAAACGGCTCATCCAAATTTTATTTTTTGACATTAAAATATTAATAGCATTTGATGGAGCAATTTTAACCCAATGCCATCCTGGGAAGAGCTGGCAGCTGGCAAAAATCACCAGGCTCTCTAGCTGTTTAAATGAGAATATTCTTCAGTCTGAAAAATTATTTATAGAGGGTTTTTTTACTACCCTTGTATACTGCAATGTTATTTCCTTTCCCACACACTAGCAAAGTCCATTTTCACAACTGCTATAAAGCGGCATGTTCACAGCTAGTAAAACAACTCAATAAATAGCCTCGCGAAGCTATAGCTGTCTCATATCCTTTCCTCAATAAAAACAGAGGTGAACTGCTTATTTTCAGCAGCACACTATAAGAAGACAGAAGCATTATGACTGCTCATACATTCTGA
The DNA here is from genome assembly GCF_012460135.2 of Molothrus ater. Taxonomy (NCBI): domain Eukaryota; kingdom Metazoa; phylum Chordata; class Aves; order Passeriformes; family Icteridae; genus Molothrus; species Molothrus ater. The sequence goes on along the minus strand of NC_050497.2, from coordinate 11,023,014 downwards.
CTATCATTTGCCACAAGCTATATCTGTCAGCATTAAATAAAGCTGCATTATAAATGTAAACAAAACACCCACATCTACCAAATGAGCTGTCCGCCATGGCTGCAGGCAGGAATTGAACCCGCTTATTGACTCAGCTTGCTCTTTTTATTTATTCTCCTACAAAGACATGCATTTACTTTACCCTACAAGCAGAGTGGGTTTAGGGGCGGTGACTTGTCTCCTGCACAGGCAGAAAAGGCAGGTTGGTGACAAATGCAGATCTTAATGGGAACACCATTAGGTGGGCAAACATTGAACTATTATTGAAAAACTGATTTATTTTAAAAGGTTATCCTAGACCAAAACACTACATCATAAATAATTTGCAGGATCAGTCAAGTGAATTTATACTTATGATTTTTTTTAAAAAGGTAATTCATTGCAATCAAATAATAATGCCAGTTGGAGAGGAATTACACTCAAATATCAACTGCTCAGAATTTACAGTCTGAAGAGGTTAAAAGGTGCTTGGCTCTACAGCAGCAGAGAGCAGGCTGCTCCTCTGACAGAGGTTGTACATCTCTCTAGACTAGAAAAAACTTCTGTCCCTGTCAGACAAAATTCACCTTTGCCCAAGCCCAGAGCGGGCACTGACAGCCCCCGGGCCAGCACAGGGGGACAGCAGGCATGTCCCCAGTGGGCACACTCCTGCCTCCAGCCCCTCCAGCCCAGGGACACCCTCCTGGGCTCGGGGCATCGGCCGTGGGACAGCGGGACCGGGACCTGCAGAGCCGCCGGTGCGCTCGGAACTGCACGAGGGAACACGAGTGCTGTAAAAATACTGCGTGTTCCCCAATTAATAATTGCAATCAATTATTTATATGGATACATTTCTACAAGGAAGGGAGAATAATTATAAATAATGCATTGGCTAGGAGGGAATGGAGGCTTTTTTACTACTTGCTGTAGAAGAAGGAGGTTTTGCCAGAACTGTAAACAAACGCTGCGGGGCCGTTTCTGGAGTGGGACTGCAAAGTGCACTGGACTCTGACTGGACCTCGCACTAGTGCAGACATCACCTCCATGTCATTCAGGCAGCCATTAAAGGAATTCCCACAGTGTTCCTGCAATCTGACACCTCTCCCTCAGACCTAACAAAAAGCTATGCTTGGAGACAGCTTCTCCTCTGTCAGGTGGTGCTGTTAGAGCTGCAAAGATAATCTTCCTTGGAAAACTCACCACAACTCCAGAATTATCTTTATTCTTTGTAACTGGAACCAGCTGTCGTGTGGGAGGGTGCTGAGATGCCCAGCATCACCAGGTGCCCAGCCCAAGCAGCAGGACCTTCCTTCCTCTGCCACACTGCTGGGTGCTGAGCCCTCCCAGAGGTGGGAGGGAGTGGAGTCCAGCACAGCCAAAGCCCGATGAGGTTTCTGGAACACACAGACCAGAGCAGGACCACGAGCACTGCTGGTCTGGCTCCATGTAAAGCACATTTGGAACCTGGGTCTCTAAGGTTCCCAGCTGTGATGTGATACTGCTCTTTCATGTGACATTGCCCTTCAGTGTGATATTGCTCTTCCCTTTCTCTCCAGAACACAGCAAAGAAACCCAAAGGTGACATCAAAACAGGGAGAGTGAAAGTCCAAGTTAAGCAATTGGATGAAGCTGGCACAAGCCCCCTCATGAATGGACAGGAATAAGTGCTCCTCTGTTTCACATCATCCATTCTTCCAGAGGTAGATATCAAATATTCCTGCTTTTCCATTTGAAGATAAGCTTGCTAACAAAAAAATCATCAGGCAGCTCAGAGCGGCTGTCCATTGGGTTGCTGCATCAGTGTTTATGATGTTTACAGAGAAAAAGAAAATCCGTGTAAGGAGTAGCAAAGAGTAATTAATGTATTGTAGTGTGTAATTTCCACTTCCTACCTCCATTTAAATCAAATCAAGTTTGGCAGTGCCAGAGTAAATCAAGGGGCAGCCACCAGGGAGAGGGGATCGGCAGAGGCATTAAAGCCAGATCCAAACCCGTGCCTCACCCAAGCTCCCACTATTATTACTTGTGCAAAGCAAATATTCAGCCTCCAACCCTAAATCATTTCAATTCCTATTTCCAAGTATAATTTAATCTTTTTCAGCGACACTTGATGCTTACTTCATCACAGCATAATGACAGATTAAAAAGTTGTTGAATTAAATATTAAAGAGGACTTCAGGCAGTTCTGCATTTTTAAGGAATAACACAGATTGGAGATGAAATGAGAAGCCCAAATGCATATTTTATTCCAAAAGGAAAGAATACATATATTTTTCCTCCAGGCCACCTACTTTGTAATAAAACACAGGGCAGGTTTTTATTTAGTGGATAAAAGCATGATATAGTATTATAGGATTCGTATCACTGTAAACTGGTACCGTGCCATGGTGTCAAAGCCAATGACACCGTGAGATCAAACACAGCCCTTTGTTAAATATCTACATGTATCTGTGCTGCTTGGCTGTACTGGATATAACTCCATATAGCCATTCACAATATTTTCATTAGACTACCTAAGCACAATTTATTGACTCTCAGATGTGAAAGTTTATCTTGTGATGACACTTCCTGCATGACATCAAAGCACGGAATGCAAAACATAATTTAAACTATTATTGAAATATAAATCATTCTGAGGAAAATTTTGTCAGCATATGAATAAAAATAGTCACTTATTTAAAGCATAGTTTAAAGTGTCTGGAAGTCTTGAAGATAAACAGAGATGACAACAAGTTTTGAACTTTAAAAGAAAACTTCACATTTCTATGAAAATTGCCCCAAACTATTGCATCACAATATAATATTGGGAGATTAATCTTTTGTGTAAAAGGATCAAGATGCTCACTTTTAATTTTTTACATATGTATTAATATTTCTCCTCGTCTTTATAGATGGTTGTCTCTGTATGGGTCACACATTTTGCATTCACGCTACAACAAGCATGATGTCCACATGCACAGAGAGGCACAAGGAGGATCTGGAGAGGTTTTTGATGGCTGTGAGCATGGTGAGATCAAAGTGGCACTGGGGTTCTCATGAAACCCTCAGCACCAGTTTACTCAGTGCCATATCCAGTTAGTATTTTCAGATGTGTGCAGTTTCCCATCCCTGATCTGTGTGATAACCAAGGGAGTCTGGCATCTCTGGGTGGGTCCGGGCCATGGGCAGGCGATGGGAGACCCGCGGTGTCACCCACCCGCGGGCACGGCCGCTCTGGGCAAGGCAGAGGGCAAAACAAAGCGACCCATCTCACCCGGGCACCACGAGGAGTGATCCTGCTACACAACTAAAGCAGTGGACGCTGGAAACAGACAACATGTCCCTGTCAATAACCAGTTTAAAGATTCCTGCTCTTTTCCGGCAGAGCCTGGCCCTGCAGTCCCACGAAGGCCGCTCAGCCGGACCCCGCCAGGCAGGCCCTGGCACCCGCCCTGCCATGCCCCTGCCGGGCCCCGGGCACGGCTCGGTGGTGGCCCCGGGCAGCGGCCGGGCCTGTCCCCGCCCGGGGCAGCGGCCGGGGGCTCGGGGCAGCACCCACCGCCCCGTGCCGGGCACCGGAGGGGCGCCGGGGCTCCCGGCCGGGCCTGGTCGCAGCCTCCCCGCCGGGCAGGGCCTCCGCGGTCCCGGGGCGCCGTGAGCTTCCCGATTAGAGGGATATTATTAATTATTACTGCCGTTATTAATACCGGAGGGATCGCGGCTGTGTCTTTGTGAGCGCACCCACTCTGCCGGGGAGTCATTAAGCCGCAGAACAATACGGCGGCGAGCGACAAGAGCAAAGCCATTGTTCCCTGCCAGCCTCGCGGCCTGCGCCCATGTAAATGAACTTAATGCTCTTCATTCAGGCGCACTCGGAGGGTTCTCATTTACTGCCTCTCTCTCTGTGACAGCATTTTCTCACCAGCCCTGACTGCATAATTAATGCAAATGCAGCCTTAGTGTCATGAGCCGGGCTCCTTTGGTTTACTTTGGTACGACACTTACAGAGGAATATTAACTAGAGAAAGCAGCATCACAACAGGGGTGGAAAATCAGCCTGTCAGGGACTCATTCCAAATGCCACGGAAAGGAGAGCGCCTTCAAGATTGTTTCATCAAGGTGATTGAGAACAAAAACTACTGAGGAAAATTCGAGCTTACATTTATGAGCTTCTCCACATACATTATTTATATCACCTGAACCTATAGGAACGTTATTTCCAAGCACATATTCATACAAAGACACTGGAATTACATGTGCACACACAAGCTGTGCAGGGCCAGGTGAGGGCCAGCACGCCCGGGCAGCTCCGTGTGCGTGTCCCCGCTCGAGGGCCGCAGCCAAGGATTTATCCCTGCACCGCTCCACACATGCTCGCTCCTCAAAAAGGTCACTGAGCTGCGTACCCAATATAGCCTTTGCAGGGATAATCCTGCATTTTAATCCTGCCTGTTCCAATCAAAATTGGCTCTGTTGTTTTTTTTCTTCCCCAGTAAACCAGACAGCAGTTCTGCACTAAATACACGCGAATTTAAAGCAGGAGGGCAAGATCCTGCCCTATTCTCGGCACTTTGTACCCAGCCTTGCAAGCAGCACATGCCTTTTTTCCACAACAGCCACACTAGAAATGTTTATTCAGATTAATCCTGCCTGTATTTCACTACCAGACAGAGCTCTGCCTTGTATTTTTGATCTGGAACAAAAGGAAATTCACAAGCATTATATGGTTATTTGCTTTGCTGCTACACTGGAAGTCTGTAGTTACACTGAAAAACACACCTCTTGGTATGTTTCTTTCTGGAATTTGGGGATTTCTGCATTGTCTTTCTCTATTGCCTTCTGCTCCCAGGCACACCAGCACTATTCAGACCTTCTGAGAATGCTGCTGCCCTTTACCCAGCGGCTAATACCACAGTTCACAAAAATACCCGCCAGACTCTTGCTTCCTTCTCCCCACATCATGTTAATTCAAAAAGCACAAGGATTTTAGCAGCAGCAAATATGGACCCTGGCTATCTGCTCTCCTGTGTTGGAGACTCTGGGTCACCTTTTTGATGTGTCTGTAAAGGCTGGAACCTTGAAGTCTTTTTTGTCTAGAAAGTGGGGATTTCCTGGTCATCCCAAAAACCTGTAACTTTCACAGAACAAGAATCAAAATAGTGAAATCTGTTATTTAGTGTTAAAAACTGATGACACCCGTCAGCTGAATGTGAGCAAGCTGATTCTCCACGTGTTTACTTCCCAGTGAGCAGACAAACTGAGCCCTGCCAGGGGACACACAACTGCTCTGGGGGCAGCTGCAGCCGAGTGCCCCCGTCCTGTCTCCCACGTGCCTTTGGACTGAGTGCAGCACAGCCACAGTCCCTTTGTCTGGGATTTGTGCCCAAAATGAAGGCAGCCACCCCAAAGGGACCCTGCAAAGGAGCTCTGTGAGAGGAGGCTGCGGGCGCTGCTGTCACAGCACAAGGCGAGCCCCTGGGTATGGGCTGCGAGCATCACCCACCTCTGCTGTGCAGGAGGACACGGCTGTCACCAGCAGAAAGGTCCCCGTCGTGCTGCTTTTCCTGTCTGCAATCCCTCCAAGCCTAAGGCATTCTGCACAGCCAGGCCTTCCACTTCTCCTTGCTTTGCTGCCATGAAGGCAGTTCCAGCAGCTGTGCCCCTGCCCCTGCCCGGGCAGGAGCAGCATCCCCCTGCCCCAGGGTCAGGTGTGGGCCTCGGACAGCCTGACACCTCCCTGCCAGCCGAGGCCCTCACCAGTTTAACTGAATATACAATAACTGAAAAGAATACCTTTATCCCTCTCATATCCCATAGTACTGAATGGATCAAATGAGCATGCCAGTCAAACGGTTTATTTTAGACAGGAAACAGCCCCGCAGACCATTATTACAAATTAAAGGTATTATATTGAAGTCATTTTTAATCCCTTATAAATGAATAACCCTTCTACCAACATTAAATCATTTTCTTCTGCACAAGTAACATTTCCTTTCGGCAGCACAGGATCTATTCCCCTGCAGACCAGGAGCTATCCTTCCGTCAGAGCCGGCAGCGGCTGATTACACCGCACCAGGACTCATAAAATTCCCACAGAACTGGCACTTGTGTCTTCCCAGGGCAGCGCTGCCTTCTCTCATCCATAAGCAATAATGCCACTTTATTCTCAGTAATCAGCACGCAGATGATTATTTAGACGCAGCCTCATAATCCTCCTCGCAGCAACCACGGAAGATCTGGATCTGAAATCTGCAGCCAAGGAATTCCCCTCCTGCAAGCAGGGACGGGGAGCCGAGCCCCTTCTGCAGCACGGGGACGGGCACTGGGCTTATTTATGTTTGGCAGCTGGACAGAAAGTGGAGTCTGGGAAAGGAGTGAGTTCAGACAACTTCGAGCAGGAACCGCACCACGTCCGTTTCGGCACGGCTCTAATAGGGCATCAATATTGTCATTTAAACTTAGGATCAGTACACAAATGTGCTATAAATGGGAAAATCCCTTGTGATACTGGTGTGAAACACGCAGCTCATTGATTTTGTTCTTGATGGTCGGCTATTAAAGCGGCGAACACGCTGACCTTGTGTGCACAGGCAGACAGTGTGCATGCAACATAAAGTTGAAAAACAGCTTTAAAATGACTGTTTAAAACTGCAGACTGCAAACCTTCAAATACAGACAGACATTCCATAGTTTATTTTAAATTGGCATCCGCAATTTAACAAGCTATTCCAACAAAGGATTAGCATAGCATGTGCTTTTCCTTAGCCATCAATTATGACATGGGGAATGCAGGGCACAACTTCAGTGTCAGATTACAACGTGCTGCACAAACCCACTCACAGCTCTTTGCTCTGCAATTCCCACCTCGCAGGAGCCAGGCCACAACACTTCCCCAGCATCGTCCTGAACCTCCATGGACCTGCAGATTACAAGTCCTTGGCTGCTTCTCTGACATATTTCTACCATTTAAACGAAGAAAAAACACACACTGGTATTTCTGTCTATGCTCTCATTTCAAATAAAACCTCAAGTGCATCTCTTCGTTGTAGATTCCATTAGATAAACATTTTTGTTTTTTAAAAAATTGATTGAATATTGAATATTTCCATAGGATGAAAACAGCAATTTCCACTTAGCACGATGACAGTTTCAGATGCTTGACCTGTTATTAGGCATAAAATTAACAGTTTTATCAATCTCAAATATGGGATGATTGCATGCAGATACTGAGGTGCAAAATGCACAAGCCTAAGAAGATGCGACTATAATTTAGCAAGATTTAAAATCACACAATTTGTCATACTTACAAAGACCTGCCTTATGAATTGAAAAAATAATAAGAATTATATTTTTTAAATCAGAAAGTTTTTATTATCCCCATCATGTGGATGCAGAGTGGATTTCATGCAAAGATGGGGGGAGAGCTCCTGTTTTAGCTATTTTTCCTGTCCTGCTGTCCTTTCTCCTGCATTTGCCTAAAGGCTCTCAGTAAATTACACTCCAAGTAAATGACTGTAATTTACCCGTTGAATTCCCTTGTTCAGGAAAAGCACACACCACACATTCCAGCGTTTCCACAGCTCAAATTTACCATTCTCGGTGTCAAGAACAATCCACGAGCAGTAATTTGAAACTGTTTGAGCCTTCAAATAAGGGAAATTAGAAATGTTTTGAGAGCTAAGATTTTCAGTGAGGAGATAAAATCTGATAAAATCTGTAACAGTTCAATTCCTTCTCCTTTCTATTTATGAGCAGGGCATTAGCTGTTCTGCTCAGCACCCGTGCCCGGCCCCGTGCCGATCCTGCCCAGGAAGCGAGACTGGTAATAAACAGGAACTGTTCTTAATGAGGGAAAAATATCTTTAAAGGCCTAACAACAAAAATAAACGCAGAGGAACGACCTTCCAGCAGAGCCGGGTGGCAGCACAGCGCCGAGTCCCGACCCACCCGCGGCCAAACTCCCTCAACTCCGCCAGGAATTCCCCCCAAATTCCTGACTAGGCTTAAATTCAGCCATTTGTTATCCGACGGCTCAGCCCTGACAACAGAGCCGAGGCTGTACAGCTGGGCAAATCTCGAAATTAAAATATTCTATAAAACAGGATTTTAATTAACGTCTAGAGCGATTAAAGCAGAGAAATCCATACATGCTGGTGATGAATTATCCCACGCGGCTGCGGGGAACGTTCTGGGCCCGGTGACGGATTCGCTGCCCGGGCAGACACAGCCACCTCCCCACGCCGCTCGCACGCTCCGCAACCACAACCGCCTATTTCACTCTGTCTAAAGGCAGGTTTTCATATGGCAAAACTGTTATAAATCCTCATTATCCTAAATAAAATTACAGCACTTTAAACATTTCCAGGGAGAACATTCTCTCTTCTAAACAACTACCTTAGCGAGTAATAGGAAGCAATATGGTTGCACTTGTGTCACAGTTGGAAGTCTTTTTAAACTGTCGCCCTGCTAGCAAACCAATTCTACATATTAAAATGAATGGATTGCTTATTTCAAGGGGAAAAATCATTTATAAAATCAAGACCATTATTAAGATACTGTGACTTATTTCCACTCCAGAGTGCACGAGAAACAGATAAATGCAGCAACCTATGCAGCCTGAAATGTCTTTTTTTTTGATGCCACAATTTTCTTTTTCAAATGAGTCATCCATGCGTACAAGTAAATTAAAAATTGATCTAGATTCCACATGCAAGGAGCTGAAGTTTTTACATGTTTCCATATTACAAACAAGTACAGAGCTTGCAAACATCTGGCTCCAGGCTTTTATTCCTGAAACAGGAGAGATCTCCCTCCTGCCCCCCCTGCTCAATGCTGGCAGTGCCAGAGCTGAACACGCAGGATTTTGGCTGGGTGCTGCAGCCACACCCAACCCTGCAGCAGGTCACTTTGATTTCCAGGGGGGAACTGACTGACCTCCTCAGGAGTCCTCATCTTACTCCAGAATAACACCCTGCTCAGGCCATATAGCCTATTTATTCAGGACCCTTTAAGAGATTAGTTGTTTGGATTAAATCTAATCAGAGGTTCAGTTAACACCCCACAGCAGGTTTGGGAGCGTGCACCTTGTAGTCACTGAGTAAATTATAGGATCCCTATAATTTGATGAGAACATGTGGGCATTTTTCCACAAGCTCATAAATTACTGATTGCTTTTTGTAGGTTCCATTGATACTAATGTGTGCTTCCCTCCACGGCTCTGCCCCAGATTGTTGCTGGCACAAACATTGCCACTTGGAAACCCAGTAAATTACGGAAACATGTTTAATCATGAGGTTTAAAAACTTTGCACATTAATGATGGGGAAGGCTGCAGTTCTTGAGCTGCAAACAGCCTCGCTGTGGGTTGCCCAGGGCAAAAGGCTTCCAGCACAGATCCGCTTTCCAGTACAATGGCGTGGCTGGGATTAGCACAGGAGATCCCTCAGATGGGCTTTTCCCCTGTGAACCCTTACCCACCAGCATTTCCATTTTTGTCCTTCTTGGTCCCACTCCCCAAACCAGGCAGCAGCCTCAGCACACACTGCTCCTCGTGCAAACCTCATTTTAATGGAAAAGGCAGCTAATAATAAAGCAATTAGCTGCTCAACTAAGAAACTGCCAGTTTTGCTGTTGTCTTTTTTTTTAATCATTGAAAATTTCTCTGTTAATTTCCAGCCATTTGTAGAATCCGTTTCCATAATTGCAAACCTGGATGGATTGTTTCTAGAAGTTGAACCATGGCTGATGCCAGCAGAACCTACGAACACATAAAAGCTTCAGTTTCTAATGTCACCATCAAGCCAAAAACAATTACACCCATTTGAATTATGGCAACCAATAAACTTAGATAATCACCATATGCAACATAACATTTTGGCACTTGAACTAAAAACTCTTGTAGACAACTATAGATTGCTGCTAATGTTGAGCGTTCTTGTCCTACCCAAGGCTGCCAATAGAAATGCCAAAGCTGCTGAATGCTGCTCATCCTCGTAATGTTGTCAGTGAATGGCACATTCACACAGCCCCCAATCCTCTCTTCCCAGGCATGGTCTTCTCCAGCTGCAGCTTAATTTCCTGTGACTTGCCTAATTACTGTAATTAAGGATTAATTGCCATTAATTATTCACACATAAGCTCATCGCAAATCATGGGGTAAATGTCTTATGAAAGCTGCCATACAAGCCATGTATAAACACACTGGGATGCTCCAGGCAGGAGAATCTATCACTCAGCCCTGAAGCAAATCTCTGTGCTTCTCTTACAAAAACAGCTATAACTCTCCGAAACTCGACAGTCTTCCCAGGTAAGCATTAGGTTACAGAGCATGTTTTCCTGTGGAAGCCACAACAGTTTTATTAGTACTATAAATGCTGTTTTATCTTTCCAACTGCTATTTTTATGTTTCCATTTTTATTCTACGGTGCTCAGTTTAGGACAAGCGTTTGCTGGAGGAGGAGCGCGGGCCGTGCGCGCCCCGTGTGGGGCTCTGCAGTGTGGCAGAGCCACGTGCCAAGGACAGCCCAGCCTGCCAGGGGAGCCCCGCGCTCCCACATCCCCAGCCACCTTTGCCAGCCTTTGCACGCTGAGTGCTCAGCTCTGAGTACCCTCTGGGAGAGCAAACGTCCTGCCGGGCACGGCCAGGAAAAACCCAAAGCCCAGCAAAGATGCGGGACCTGACAGAAACAAACTGGGAGTGGCAATGGACTGAGCCCAGCATTACCTGGCTGCCCTGGGCGTTCCTCTGCTTTACTGTGACTGTCTGCCATCCACATCCAAAGCAACCCTGAAGGGTGAAGCAGGTTTCTTTGTAAGTGCACCAAGATAACATGGGCTGTCAGCAGCATGGGCATGTGGTGCTGGCTGACCACACGTGGCAACCAGAGGGGCTCCAAAGCCAGGCTCCCTTGCCCAAAACAGTGCATGAGTGTCAGCCTCCCAGTTCCTTCACTGCCAGGTTTGAAACGGTACAAATTTGATTTAACAGAACGAACTGCAGTGCTGGGATATGTTGTGCCAGGAGTCAAGGAGATCCTACATCAACGCTTGCGTTACCACTGAAACACTGCCCCAGGAAATTTAAGTGTACGCAGGCAGAATGTTGCTCTAATTGTTATGTTAGTACCTTCTGCAGCAAATTAATGCATGAAACATTTTCATTTCGGTACATAAGTTTGTGTGTCTGAGTTAAACATTTATGTTAATGGACCTTCTGGCAGATCTGTAATGTTTCAAATACTCTTGTAGAACAGCTTTTTCTAAATACATCATTTAGCAGTTCTTTCCCCATTTTCTACCTGATCTGGGGGCATGCAGGAAGAGAAACTATTTCACAGTTTTAAAAACCTCCTGCTTGAGTAACTACAAACTCAGCTGCATTCAGGCAAGGTAGCAATTATGCCTGCACCGCCAACAGCGATGTAGGATTGTATTAAAAAAAAATTAAATAAAAGGCACACTAATAGCCAGCATATGCTGCGATCATAACGCCCTGCATCAGCACACTGTGCTGCCCAGCCAGCGCGCTGCCAGCACCCATCCCACAGCCCATGGGCCCCCCAGCACTGAGCTGCATGTGCGGGGCTGTGCGTGGTGCTGGGTGTCCGCCCGCGCTGGCAGAGCTGCCCGGGGCTGCCCTCTCGCCCAGCACAGCTCCTGGACACTGCCACCACTCCGGCTGCCCTAGAAACCCCGGGCTGATCTCCATCCTGTGACTCTGACAGGAAGGCACGCACACGGTGGTGGGATGGCTGCCAGGACCCTGGAGCGTGCCAGGACGCAGCGCTGCGGGGCACGGAGCGGGGAGGGTGCCCTCCGACCCTGCAGGTGCCCATCAGGCCTGGGGGTGATGGGCATTTTTGTTTCCTGGGGACATGTGCCAGGACATGGCTTGGGAGGAGTGAGGGCTGCCCCAGACCCTCCCCAGCCCATGCCAAGGCCTGTCAAATGTAGGAATGGGTCTCGGCCTATCCCAGTGCCTGGGGCTGCCTGTGGCCCTTGTCCTACATGTCTGCTCACTGCTGGTGCCTCCTAAATTGGTATTTCCCTTTCTCTGACCACCTTGTTACTGAGGCATCTGCCAAGCTCTGCCATGTCCCACTCCATTTGTGGCCTACCAGCTCCTATGACCTGGGTAATTAGGATTTTTGTGTTAATTGGAGTAAATACAAAGAGGGGAGTCATAGCCATAAATTCCCAAGCGCTGTTGAGGAAGATCCTTAGCAGAGCAGTGCTGAGCCCAGCATGGCTGTGCACCACAGTGCAGGGCACAAGGAGGAGTGGGCAGGAGAATGCCCCTGCAGCCAGTCTGCCCCAGCCTGGGGCAGTACCCTGACCCCAATTCCCATCTTTCTGGGCCACGTGGCCAAGGATGGCAAAGGCTTTCTTGGAAAGTAGGCGGGCAGTGCTGAGCAGAAGGGCAAAGCAGAGCCTGCTTGGGTGTGAGTTAATGTTCCCGAAAATGCCTGGAGTAAGACCAGGTTTTACAGCCACAGCAGCCACAGGCAGGGCCCAGGGAAGGCACACATGAGGAAAAGTTGCTGCCAAAGGCCTGAGCACTGGACTGCACGTGGGGATGAGCCATCCCTGTCCCTGCTGCCTGCCCAGCTCCACAGGGTCAGGGGGCCAGGAGCTGGCTGGGCTCTGGGAGCTGGGCTCAGGGAGCTGGGCTCAGGCTGGGCTCTGGGAGCTGGGCTCTGGAGCTGGGCTCAGGCTGGGCTCTGGTGGGCTCTGGTGGGCTCTGGAGCTGGGCTCAGGCTGGGCTCTGGTGGGCTCTGGAGCTGGGCTCTGGAGCTGGGCTCTGGGAGCTGGGCTCTGGAGCTGGGCTCAGGCTGGGCTCTGGGAGCTGGGCTCTGGAGCTGGACTCTGGGAGCTGGACTCTGGGAGCTGGGCTCTGGAGCTGGACTCTGGGAGCTGGGCTCTGGGAGCTGGGCTCTGGAGCTGGGCTCAGGCTGGGCTCTGGGAGCTGGGCTCTGGAGCTGGACTCTGGGAGCTGGACTCTGGGAGCTGGGCTCTGGGAGCTGGGCTCTGGGAGCTGGGCTCTGGAGCTGGGCTCAGGCTGGGCTCTGGGAGCTGGGCTCTGGAGCTGGACTCTGGGAGCTGGGCTCTGGAGCTGGGCTCTGGGAGCTGGGCTCAGGCTGGGCTCTGGGAGCTGGGCTCTGGAGCTGGACTCTGGGAGCTGGGCTCTGGAGCTGGGCTCTGGGAGCTGGGCTCAGGCTGGGCTCTGGTGGGCTCTGGAGCTGGGCTCAGGCTGGGCTCTGGAGCTGGGCTCAGGCTGGGCTCTGGGAGCTGGGCTCAGGCTGGGCTCTGGAGCTGGGCTCTGGAGCTGGGCTCTGGGAGCTGGCTGCTGCTCCAGCAGGAAGGGACCTTCAAGCTGCCCAGCCTGGCACACACAGAGTCAACCAACAGCTGCTGCACCGAGGGCAGCCAGACCTGAAACTTCCCCCAGCTCCCAGCCCACTGTCCCTCTGAAAACAGTACCTGCAAAAACTGCCACTGCTCTGACAGAAGCACCATTATGCTTGAAATATGTGGCTAAATATTACACAGTAAAAGCATTTCCCCTCTTGAATTAATTACATTTCACTTGCCCCCCCTTCGTACGTAAAGGCTTTCACTGTCCAGCAAAGGAGGCCTCCTCTCCCCAGCAGATATGAAATTTGGCAAGCCTCATTTATCCTGAAATTTATAATTCAACAGATATTTCTGCTAACACTTCTTGATAACATTGCAACAGAAATGCAAGTCTTAATTCCTGGGCATGGGAGGCTGAATGTAAATGTAAAAAATACTCTTTTTTTAATTCTGCTTTTAAATCTTGCACTCTGCATGGTTTCCAAATCAGTTTAAAGTTTCCTGGAAACTTTTATAATAAACAGTCCTGCTCCATAATTTGATGTTTTTAAATGAAAGCATCCAAGCTAATCTATACAAATTAACAGATGTCCTCCTGAAACAGTTAGAAACAAAGAAATGCAGATGCGAACATCATCAGCATCCAAATGAGCTTATTGTAGGACCCTTTAAGGCACATCTGAGCAGAGCTCCAGCCTGTACTCTACCTTTCAACTTGCAAATGACAGTGTCACCAAACACTGTCCTTCCATCAATCAAGCTGGGTCATGAATATACAAAAGGCAGCCGAGAAGCTGGCTACCTCCTGCAGTTCAACTTGCCCTAATTATCTGGGCCTTTCTTTTTGTTCCCTGGAAGGGTGCACTCCCAGTCAGCTGCTGGGCAGCCCCGGGCTCGTTGCGGGAGGTTCCGCACACTGACCCTCCCGCGGACAGCCAACGCACGGGAAATGTGAGCACCAAATGTCATCTTTCTTATTCATCATTATAAAACTTCCCTCCCCTTTCAAAATACCAATCTGCTGCCATTTTCAGACCCTCCCCCGCACCCCTCCAAGCTGTCATTCCCAGCGCTCGCTGCCAGTCGAGTGAATTAGCATCCTAACTGATGTGCTGTTATTCTCCCGTGCAGCCCTCGATGCGGTAACTAATGACCTCCCCCCAGAAAATCCAGGCGGCCGCCAGCTCCGGCTGCTCCCTCCCGACGTGGGAGCCGGAGAGCCGGGGCCGCCCGTAGGGAAAGCTTTTCCTGGGGACATGGCCTCCCGAGCAAATCGGCGCTGAGGCGGTGCTGCCGTGCGCCAGCGGCAGCCGCAGCCCGAGCCTCGGAGCAGAGCAGGGTCCGGGCCGGCCCCGGGACTGCTCTGGGGGCAGAGCCGGCAGCGGCCGGGCCGAGCACAGCATCCCCTGCTGTGGCCCTGTTATACCGGGCCGGACCGAGCACAGCATCCCCTGCTGTGGCCCTGTTATACCGGGCTGGACCGGGCACAGCATCCCCTGCTGCTGGCCCTGTTACCGGGCAGGACCGAGCACAGCATCCCCTGCTGCTGGCCCTGTTACCGGGCAGGACCGAGCACAGCATCCCCTGCTGCTGGCCCTGTTATACCGGGCCGAGCACAGCATCCCCTGCTGCTGGTCCTGTTATACCGGACCGAGCACAGCATCCCCTGCTGCTGGCCCTGTTATACCGGCCCGGGCCGAGCACAGCATCCCCTGCTGCTGGTCCTGTTATACCGGGCCGAGCACAGCATCCCCTGCTGTGGCCCTGTTATACCGGGCAGGACCGGGCACAGCATCCCCTGCTGCTGGCCCTGTTATACCGGGCCGAGCACAGCATCCCCTGCTGCTGGCCCTGTTACCGGACCGAGCACAGCATCCCCTGCTGCTGGTCCTGTTATACCGGGCCGGACCGAGCACAGCATCCCCTGCTGCTGGCCCTGTTATACCGGACCGGGCCGAGCACAGCATCCCCTGCTGCTGGCCCTGTTATACCGGGCAGGACCGAGCACAGCATCCCCTGCTGCTGGCCCTGTTATACCGGGCAGGACCGAGCACAGCATCCCCTGCTGCTGGCCCTGTTATACCGGACCGAGCACAGCATCCCCTGCTGCTGGCCCTGTTATACCGGACCGAGCACAGCATCCCCTGCTGCTGGCCCTGTTATACCGGGCCGGGCCGAGCACAGCATCCCCTGCTGCTGGCCCTGTTATACCGGGCAGGACCGAGCACAGCATCCCCTGCTGCTGGCCCTGTTATACCGGGCAGGACCGAGCACAGCATCCCCTGCTGCTGGCCCTGTTACCGGGCAGGACCGAGCACAGCATCCCCTGCTGCTGGCCCTGTTATACCGGGCCGGGCCGAGCACAGCATCCCCTGCTGCTGGCCCTGTTACCGGACCGAGCCGAGCACAGCATCCCCTGCTGCTGGCCCTGTTACCGGGCAGGACCGAGCACAGCATCCCCTGCTGCTGGCCCTGTTATACCGGGCCGAGCACAGCATCCCCTGCTGCTGGCCCTGTTACCGGGCCGAGCACAGCATCCCCTGCTGCTGGCCCTGTTATACCGGGCCGAGCACAGCATCCCCTGCTGCTGGCCCTGCTACCGGCCCGGGCCCGGGGCTGCCCCCGAGACCCCCGAGCAGGCCGGGGCGCCGGGGCTGCCCCTGTGCCCGCTGTGCCCGCTGTGCCCAGGCCTCGAGCCTGCGGTGCTGCCAGAGGCACCAGGGCGCCCAGGGGCTGAGGGGACAGTGCCTGGGACAGACCCTGGGCTGAGGCACAGACCCCGCCATGCCCCAGGGCTGTGACCTGGAACCCTTCAGCTTTGTAGTGACTTCAGCTCTTCAGCAATTCATTCCTGTCCTAAAGGACACTTTCTCCAGGACATTTTAGATCTCTTGATGCAAACAAAGAAGGAAAGCTCTCCCGCCTGCCCCTGGGGACACAGCCATGTCTGGGAGGGCAGCACCCAGCTCCAGATGCCATTCCCATGGCGAGGGGTAAGAGTGACCCACGGGGCAGGAGCACCCACGGGTGTGCTGGCCGTGCAGCCAAGGGGGCACCTGGCCTGGCGTGATGTGGGGTGACTGTAACAGAGAGGGGACAGTCCCCAGAGGAGGAGCAGGGGCTTCTCGAGTCAGGCCCCGATCAGCACGTCCTGGTGCCCACACAAGGCCACAGTAGTGCCGTGCCCATCTGTGCCCCTGCTCCAGCTGCTGTGACACGCTGGTGTCCCAGACTCCTGTCACACCTGGCACAGCAGCCTGGCCTGCCCCTGCCCCTCAGCCCTGCACTGGGAAGGGGCTCCCAGATGTAAAAGGAATTTTGAAACTGAAAGGCAATTCATGTAAGTGAAATACTTCCATGCCTGAAATTCCCTGTAGGACCCCAGAAACTCTAGAAACATGAAGCGGGGAAGAAATCTTCAAATCCCTCTTTTGGAATTGAAATCACTTTATAGACTACCAGAGGTGGAATAAATGTGGGAGGAATTTTAATGACTGCAGGTATTTCCTGCCTATGAATGATTGCCACCAGCTGAGAGGATTGATCTGGGGATGGGAACACCCAGAGTGGACAAAGCCCTCTGACCCCCCCTCCAGCCACTGTTCCCCAACCTTGGCCAACCTTGGCCAGCCCCACAGCGTTCCAGGTATGGATGTGGTGAGCCCCACTGGGCACAGATAACGCCAGCCCTGCAGTGGCATCAGGATCAGCCCCTCCAGGAGCCATGCAACGCCTACAAAAGAGTCTTGTCCACAGACAGGAGAGCTGTGACCCCACGGTATCTCCTCTGTCCAGGGCACCAGTGGGCACTGAGCATCCCCGCACATCCCTTCTCAGAGCTGCCTGCAGAGCAGCAAAGTTAGGGAAAGTTACTCCTGGAAATGACCTTTAGAAGGACAATTTATCAAATAGAAATGAAAGCAAAAATAAAATCTGCATCCTTAATTTCTCTTTCCTTTCAAAGCCGGGTCTCTGACTCCACAAACTGTGTTATATATGTTTACATTTCTATAAAAGCAAGTGTTCCTTGGAGGAGCAGCGAGGTAATTCACATTTGCATCATGTGTAGCTATGATAAATAATAAATATGGAGCTGATAAATGGTACTGTGCAACTGGAAGACCTATTTTTTATTGAATGGCTGACTAAATACTCATGTAAAAGTCATAACTTGATGCTTCTTTTACCCTGGGGCTGCAGTAATTTATTGTTGTAATTTATATGCACTGCCTTGGTGAGGGGACAGTTTCAGCCCAGCCCAGGGACTGTCCTGTCCCTTTGGGTGCAGGAGGGGTCCCAGGGGATGTGCAACAATCAGAGAGGTGTGATGGGTCAAACCATGGTGTTTGGGGTGAGATGGTGCCAGGAGAGCAGGGCAGGGCTGAGCACAGAGTCACCCCTGGCACCACGTGGAGCTGTGGGGCAGGGTGTGGTGCATGGCTCGTGGCCAGCACAGAGCAGAGGGACTGTCCTTCCTGGGACATGACAGAGCAGAGGGACTGTCCTTCCTGGGACCCCAGCACGGGGTGACCCACGGGAGGGATCTCCAGCACCACCAAATGCACACGGTGCTCTCACACCGTCAGTTTGTTCTCCAGACAAGCACAAACACCCCTGTGCACACACACCTGCACATCCCAGCACATGCCCAGGTGAGAGCAGAGGAGTCTTGCCCCCATCCCAGGGCTGGCCCCCTCTCATGGGGTGGGATTTCAAGCCCACTGGGATCAGGACATTCCGGCTGTGCCCACCCCACTCTGGCTTCACTGACAGTCTGGAAACTGTGACTGGAGCAGGAGAAGTGAGGTCCATAAAGCAGAGAGCTGCTGCCCGGGCTGGAGACAGCAACAATAAATCCTGCTGTGTACAATGGCTCAAACTTGTCTTTAAAAAATGTCCAGAGAAAAAACTCACCCCTCCCAAAACATGAGTGGGCCCCATCGCAGCTAACAATCAACAGGATTAATTGGAGAAGGAATTTAAGAAATCTATTTCAGCAATAATGCGCCTTTGATAATTTAGAGGCAGCCATGATACCACGATTTGTACATGACAGTCATATGAAATAATAAACCTTGCTAGCTATAAACATTACCAAATTCTGACACTATTGATTTATTATGTCTAACAGTGACATCAAACCGAACAACTGACAGAAACAATGTTACAGCTTTAAGAGCAGTTTGTCAACGATTAATTCTGCCAAACGGGGTTTAGTTTTATGCTGGGACTGCTTGTCTAGCAGTTGTCAATCCAAGCAAAAATTACTACTGCCACACGTCTGCTCCCGCCAGCCCGAGGCGCCGCTCCGCTAGCCCTCATTACCCCGATCACCGCGAATACAGATGCAGGGCCAGTCCCTATTTAATATGCGTGTTAATTATGCAAATTATTAATTGGGCTGTTGCTTGAGGACTTGTGTTTATGCCCAGATTAGAGTCAATAACTGTATCACACAGCATTTTAAGCCTGACCTGTGACAGAAATAAAGCTGTGCTGAAAGCGCCGTGTTCTCTGCGGCTGCTCGGGGCGGCGGCGAGGCTGCGGCACCACACGAGCACCGGGATCGGGATCCCTCCGTCGGCACCTGCCTGGCACCACGGCCTTGTTGGCTCCCAAACACATCCTCATCACACTCCCAACCTTTGCCAGGTATTTTACAGCCATTTTCTCTTCCAGCAGGAAGGTGGGTTTGTGCTACTTCTATTGCACCGTCAATACGAAGCGTGTGACACCATGTTATACACTGTAAATTTGTTTGATTTTTAAAAATCAAATACATTTAAAGGTGCAAAGATCGAGGGTGAAGCTACGAGGCTTTTCCAATTAAAATTTACAGCAGACAATGTTGTAAATTTTATACAGTTGTAATGCTGGCTGCAGTTGTGCTGAAATGGGAACTATTGATCAGCCTGATTTCCCAGGATACAAGAGGGGGAAACAAGGTATTGCACCAGCAGAAACAAAACTTTCATTTGTAAAGCCTTCTATTATACTTTACTGCCCTCATTTGGTTCCAGATGCATCTCTCTTAGCAGGAGAAATAAGGTCACAGCCTCTTCCCCAAAGAATTCACGGGAGCAGAGGAGGTGAAGGGGAGCTCCACAACAGCCCTGTGCCGCAGCTCTGCCAGCTCTGCCAGCTCACCCAGCACAGAACAGGGCCAGGGGGGCCAAGGGCAGTGGCACAGGGGTCACCCGAGCCCCAGGACCCACACCCAGTGTGCCCAAGGAGCCCCAGACACAGCACAAGGGCTGTGGGCTGGGAGGTGTCTCCAGCAAGGAGAGATTTACAGACACACCCAGCCTGATTCCCAGTTGGAAGCAGAGGATGCCTGGCTAGGAAGAGGCCACCCAGGCCAGTGGTGTGGAGGCACTCACTGGGGCCAGACTATGTGCCAGCTCTGGGTTACAGCCCCAGCACTCCATGCTGGCCATGATTGCTCCTCCTCACCACAAAAACTCCGGGAAGAGCCCCGGCAGGCAGTACCCAAGGTGCTGGTGCTGCCATGGGGTCTGTCCTGGGGACACGGATCTGGTGTGGGCAGTGTCCCACGGCACCAGGCTGCTGCCAGGGCAGCTCGTGTGGCCACGGGGGCAGCACCCTGAGGTGCCCCAGTGTCCCCCACAGAGCAGGTACCCGGTGGCATGGTCACCACCCTGGCACAGCTGGCCTCCTCTTCTCCCTCAGCTTTTAATGCAATCCATTCCACATATGGTCCATTCTCTATGGACACCACAACTGTTTTTAAGGGAAAGTCTGGCACCAACAGCACTGTTGCCTGGCCAACAGCTCTGTTAGTCCTCACTCAGAGAATTTACATATGAATCAATGCCACCTTCACACTGAAATATGATGTTCTCGTTCAGTTAGACATTTTCTGCATTTCTTGCTTCACTGCAGCCCCATGGTTGTGCCAGACCCTGGGCACTGAGGTTTCTAGGAGCACTCATGCTGACTCCCACGCAAGGATGCTCCTCACCTGGGCTCCCCCACAGCCACCATCACCTTCTCCAGGACAGGGTACCCACCCCTGGGTGCTGGGGCACCAAAACTCATCACATCCTGCAGCGGTGCCAGGAAGAGCCATGGTCCCTGTGAGCCACTGGCTGCACCCAGCGCTGCCTGAGCTAAAACCTGCCGTGTCAACCTGCCTAAGAGCAAGTGAATCCAAAACACAAACAACAAAGCCAGAGCTAAGTTAAAAGGACAAAAAAACCACACAATGGATGATCCCAATAATGGGAAAAGATAACAAAGCCCCTGGATCCCAGCATCTGGCACTAAATGCACTTCTCTGTAAACTGAATGGCGGCTCCCAAACTGCGCCAAGCATCACTCCTCTGCCAAGGCAGTAAACAGCTTTTATCAGCAATAATGATGGCATAATCCCAGCTAAAAAGGAAAGTAACATATGGCAGCAGCCCTCCAAACCCCATCCCGACAAAGTAGGGGGCATTTTTATTACAGAGTCCACTTGCAGAAAACCTGCCAGCCTCCTTCTCTCTTTTCTCCTCTTTTTTTACAGGTTATCATCTTCGCTGTTTGAGCCGAATGTGGCATTTGGGAGTTTTAAACTAATGAGTTCATTTTTCTAGGAAAAAAAAAAAAAAAAGAAGAAAAAACAGAGGGAGCTTGGATAGACAGGAGAGACAGGATACCCAGAACTGAGAGGCGACACTGAGCCCAACCAGGCTGGAAAAGGGAACGTTCAGGCCTAACACAGGCATGGGAAATGCACTCTGCAAAGAGGGCCACGTTATTTCAAATACTGCCACACAGTTTAGGCTTAAGTGTGACGCAGTGTTTGGAAAACAAACACGTGGGAAGGAATAACTCAGCCCTGACGCAATGTTTTTCTCTAATGATGTGAAATGTTATATAAGAGTACTGCTAATAGGTCGGGTGTAAAGCAGGGCAAATTCTGTTTACAAGCTGATTTCAGAACCAAAATGAATCTAACATTATTAACCTTTTTTAATGGTCGGCATCCTCATCTATATTTGCAGATGTAATATTCCCCAAACTGATTTTAAGGCCAGCTGTGTATTTATCAAGAGCAGAGTGAGACTCTGTGAAAGGCATCAGCTGGACGATGGAGAGTAGGTGCCACACGGCCTCACCTTTAATTGACAGAGCAAGCACTTGTTTTCACTTTATGATTTGCTGAAATACCATCTCCAAGTAAAGAAGAGATTCCAGTCTCACTTTGGCTCTGCAATCTCATCACGCAATTATTTGAAAACATTACGATTTGCTAATTATCATGCTAATTATTTTGCCCTATACGTTTGCCATCATGTTGTACAATTAAACCCAGAGCCAAAGCTTTGTTTGCACCACACAAACAGGGCTGTGGTTGGGAACAAGAGGGGAAAAATGGAGGAAAGCACTAATATTTTTTTGACATCTTTACCTATAAATATTTTTTCAGACTGAAAAATGTATCTAATAGCCCCACTCGCTGATGTGCACTGCAGTTTACCACAGTGTCTATATTTCTGTTGTCAGTTTTACAGTATCTCCCTTCATTAAACCTATCAAGTTTTCCTTTTGATCATGCAACCAAGGCCAGAAGACAGATATCTTCCTGGAACAGAGCAGTCTGCCAAGTCTTTCACAAGCCCAGCTTTAACCTCCCTATTGATTTTCTCAACACTGCAGCCATTCATTGTTTGTGACATTTGGCTGTCGGCTCTTTAACACCCTTCAACCAAATCAATTTCATATTTTTGTCAATGCCCTGCTAGAGGATGAGCAGAATCGGAAGAGACTTAGCATGATTTAGAATGTTGATTTTCTAGAGCAGTTTTATCTGTAGTTTTTACAAGCCTTATAAAGTTAATTCAACATGTTTATTTAAGCATATGCAATAAATTGGGAAAGAAGCGCTACCAGAGTTAAGTTTCAAATTCCCCAAATCTAATTCATGGAGGAAACTAAATTATTTTATCAATGTCAGTAAAAACAAATGTGCCTCCATCCTGCTCCCTCCAAACCCAAACCACAAGGAGGCAGGTCCCTGGCCAGCCCAGACCCAGGGGACTGCTAGCACACAACCACAGCTTCAATCCAGGAATTCAGTCCAGTGGGCGCTGCTGTGATGGGACTGCCGCCCCTGGCCATGGGAAGGACAGGCCCCAGAGTGCTGAGATGGGACCTCCACGTTCAGCCCCAGCCCCATTCCTCTCCAAGCCAAACCCGTCGTGCTGGCCCACTCCCGGATCCTGGGGTGCCTTTTGGGGACTGAGGATGCTCGTGGCCAGGCTGGGCTTTCCTGTGTTTCCAGCCAGGGCAGAGATGTGCCAAGGCTCACACACATGGCCCCAGAGCGTGCCCAGCCCCCAGGCAGCAGAAACCGTGGTGGGGATCATTTCACACGACGTTTTCACCTGACAGACCAGAGGCATTAAATGTGGATTAGCAGCCTGGCAGCTTGAGCAGCTCCTTTGGAGCCGGTAGCTGCACGGTGTAAATATGTATTTAGGGCATTGCAGGCTCCGAGGCAGCGGCTCCTGCCCGCACCCCTGGATCCACGGCAGGCACTGCTGGGGAAGCGCTCCCTGCCTGCAATGGTCTGAGCTGGTCTTTTGTGTGTGCCCACACATCCCCCCACCCGGCTGGTGTAATCCTCAGCCCTGGGAGCCACGTCCAGAGAGGACAGAAATGCTCTTGCCAGGCAGGACGAGGAAGGCGTCCCCTGTCCTAGCCCAGCACAGAGGTCACAGTCCCACACGCGCCCCGGCTCCTGGGGAGCAGGGACTGTCCTTGTAGCCTTCCCTCTATTTTTAACTGCTGATAAATTGGAGAGACTCTTGGTTAAAGCGTGTGGGTTTCAAGGACGTGGAGGACGGTGATGGCAGCCGCTGACACTTCATTACATCAGAGATGCGAGCGGGAGGGGACTCCCGTGTCCCCGAGGTTGCCGGCGGGGGCGGCCGGGGCTGTCCTCAGGGTGGCAGCCCCACGGTGCCATGGCACACACCCCAGGGCAGGGTGAGGAGCTGTGCCCCCCTGGCCCACAGCTTTCTGGAGATGTCCCCCTTTGTGGGCAGGAGACAGCCCCGGCAAGGCTCCCCTGGCTCCATCCCTCGGCTGCTCAAACCCCCTGGGACAGGGGCTGGGGGCCTGCCAGCACCACACCTGACTGTCTGTGGAAAAAGGCCAGATGAGAAATGAATTTGAAAAACCAATTGTAAAAAATAGTTTTAAAGTCTCTCAGCCTTGCCCCCGGGGAAGGAGGACATGGTGTGTTTAAAATACTGTGCTTAAAATAAAAAATATTCTCCATGCTGGCAACCTATTTTGCTGGGTTCCTGATATTGCTGTTTCCAAGACCACGAGTGCACCAGACCCCCTCCTCCCCAGGGACACCACGGGACAGGAGAGCCAAGGTTAAAAATAAAGCTTTCAGCATCGTTTCCCAGCCTGGCATCCTTCAGAGGCACACTGCACCCAAACCAGCCTCTGCTAAACCTCCCCTGATTGGGATGGGATGGGATGGGATGGGATGGGATGGGATGGGATGGGATGGGATGGGATGGGATGGGATGGGATGGGATGGGATGGGATGGGATGGGGTGGGATGGGATGGGGTGGGGTGGGGTGGGATGGGATGGGATGGGATGGGATGGGCAGGTGGATTCCCACACATGGAGCCCAGAGAAGGGAGCAGAAGCACAGTGGGCAGACCAGCTGCTGCTCTGAGGCACCCCAACATCTCTCTCCTGCAGCTGAAGTGAGAACAGGACCTGGTGGGAAGACAGCTTGGAGGCTTCTGATAGGGTTGCCCCTCTTCAGCCCAAGTCAGCCCTCTGTGAGCAAAGGCATCTCCTCCTGGTCCATGAGCCATCCCAGCACACCAAGAGGGACACCAGCACCAGAAACTCTGTAGGAGGGGAAGGCACCCCTTGACTCCCCGTGGCCAGGAGAGGGGTCCTGCAGTGGGGGTGGCAGGGCATGGCAGCAGAGCCCCCAGAGCTGCTCACAGCGAACACAGGCAGACTTTATCTGTGACAAAAAGGTGTTTCTCTCACAGCTCTGCATGTGTCATGTATGATCTCGACTTGCTGCTTCACCCAGAGCTCCTTCCCTGAACCCCACATGGCTCCCAGCCCCTGGCATGGCCGTGGTGCCTCCCCAGGACAGCCCAGCCCGGGGGCACAACGGCCCCAGTGGATCCTGGCCAGGCTCTCCCAGCTCGGGGGGGACTCAGCCTTTGCAGGCTTTTAACCTGAGCCCTGGCACCTCTGGTGAGTCTGCTCTCACACCATTCCCCAGTGCCTCCACTCCAACATCAGCACTGGTCCAGGGGAGCAGCACCTGCCTGGCTGAACAGCACGGCCTACGCAAACCTAGAGGGCTGGCACTGGGTCAGGGATTGTGCCTGCACAGCTGGCACCAGCTGAGCATCTGCCCCAGGCTCAGAGGGGGCCTGGCTGGGGCTCCAGCCCTTGGTGGTGTTTGGTCAGAGCTGCCTCTCAGTGTCAGGGTGAGGAAACGCACACACACTTCCTTCTTTTAAATCAGTGGTTTTCAAAATTATAGCAAAAACCTGTCCAGTCTTCAATGGAAGAATTGAAGGACCAAATGATGAGCAAAGGGGCCTGTGAGGAGGAGCATTACCTGTCCCCAGACCCCTGACACCTCCACTGCCCACAGCTGGGACCATTATGCCAAAATGTCCCTTATCAGATGGGCCTCCAGGCAGGAGACAGGCTGCTCCAGCACCGGGACCAAGGAGCTCCCAAAATACCAGAAATACAATGGAAAGCATTTTTCATGCCCAATGGAGCAGCAAAAGAGCAGCCTGAAAAATGCATTTTCATATATTTACTATCTTTTTTAGTTTTGTAGACCAGATAGGAAGAGGGAGAATTTCTTGCCACAGCCCCAGAATATTCTGCTATTCCCCTGTTGTTTTACTGTGGGATTTTTCCTACTATGCCCCAATATACTCATTTTTTCAGCTGCAGCATGTTTGCTTTGATGATGCCTTAACCTAGAAATAGTCTGCAGTTGTTTACCCACTGGTAGAGCTTCAAATATTATATTCTCACATTTTTAAATCAGTGCAGACACCTGAGACAAAAAGTGTCCCAAAAGCTGCCTACAAGAGCTACATGCTGGTCACTCTTTCTTGTCAAGGTTGATTTATTGCCTCCTTGCTGTTCAATTTCACATTTTGTCCTCATCATATCCGTGGCTCATGATCATTCTAGGCTGACCCTTGTAGGGCAGGCAGGGAATATTGATAAAACAATTATCTGTTAGCCGTTCATTTGATTTTCCATTTCAATTACGGATTGCACGAGGCAAAAGGAAAAAGATTGCATCATTGATTTTTCTACCTTACAACAGTAAAGAGTTGCTTTGATGGTTATAAAATGAATGCAACTCAACCATGCTTTTAAAGGTCATATTTTTTGTTTTACTATATTTCTTAAAAGCCTTAATATATGCAACTGTACGGGGGGGAATGCCCATATCATCAGCTTGGATAACTAGATACAAAGCGCACGCACACAGAGAAACACGGGTAAAACCCCTGCTCTAATGTATTTACAATAAATCTGATCTTCCCCAGCAACGCCCCGGCATCGCTCGGGAGCCCAGCGCCGGCCCCTCCTCGCCTGGGGCCGCCGGGGCTCGGCAGCGGCGGCTGCGGGCACCGCCGGGGGCGTCCTGCCCAGGGAGCCGTGCCGGGCCGAGCCGAGCCGTGCCGTGCCGGGCCGGGCCATCCTGCCCAGGGAGCCGTGCCGGGCCGAGCCGAGCCGAGCCGTGCCGTGCCGGGCCGGGCCATCCTGCCCAGGGAGCCGTGCCGGGCCGAGCCGAGCCGAGCCGAGCCGAGCCGAGCCGTGCCGGGCCGGGCCGGGCCGGGCCATCCTGCCCAGGGAACCGAGCCGTGCCGGGCCGGGCCGGGCCATCTTGCCCAGGGAACCGAGCCGGGCAGGGCCGTGCTGTGCAGAGCCACGGCCGCGGTGCCATCCCTGCCCAGGGAGCGGCTCCGTTCAGACGTTCAGACCCGGCCGTGCCGAGCCGAGCCGAGCCGAGCCGAGCCGAGCCGAGCCGTGCCATGCCGAGCCGAGCCGAGCCGAGCCGGGCCGGGCCGTGCCGAGCCGAGCCAGGCCAGGCCGAGCCGAGCCGAGCCGAGCCGAGCCGAGCCGAGCCGAGCCAGGCCAGGCCGAGCCGGGCCGAGCCGAGCCGAGCCAAGCCAGGCCAGGCCGACCCGAGCCGAGCCGAGCCGAGCCGAGCCGAGCCGAGCCGAGCCGGGCCAGGCCGAGCCGAGCCGAGCCGAGCCGAGCCGAGCCGAGCCAGGCCAGGCCAGGCCGAGCCGGGCCGAGCCGTGCCAGGCCCAGCCGCTCCCGCGCAGCCATGCCGGACGGTGCCGCTGCCGCGGGAGCGCGGCCGAGCCCGCGGCTCCATCACGGTTCAGCGGCCGGCACCGCTCCGGGGGATTTTCACATGGCCGAGCCTCGGAGAAGTTCAGCCTTTGATCAAGGTTTAGCGTGCCTGGAGTGGCCGCGGAGCAGGAAAGGGCTCCCATTTTCTGTGTCACAGGGTGCCAGCGCTGATCTCCTCAAAGCCCCAGAGTTTTCTTCCAAGACTGGATTACGCTCAGCAATTAAGGTAATGAACTGGCTGAGGTAACAAAGCATAATGATCTCTTTTGTCCTCTGAATGCTTATGAACTCGCTCCCTCACAATAGTCTGGAATGCAGAGCTTTCTCCAACACCGGGGCTTAAAACTGTGTAAAAATGATTACTTCCATTATGCCTTCATGGCTTGACATTTTTAATTTAAACACCTGTAATATTTAAGCATACTTCTCAGAACCCAAATACCCGCTCTCAAAGAATGCTAGCTTACATTCCTGCAATATTTTGACATCTTATGAGTATTATTTTAATGCCTGAAAAGATAATGTGATGAATCCATTGCAAATATATCAAAATATGTGTATAGAGGACTGTTGCTCGCGTTTTGTTTGAAAACAATGGATTTTTCAAAACAAGGCACAACAGCTGAGCGAGCAGTCAGCGTTTCATCAGGCACTCTGTCGTGTCAATAAGGAACCACATTGTCTGGGCATATGTGCAAATGCAACACAACTTTTGCTCCAAACCAGCCCTTTTCTGAGATATCAAACCCTGCCGTGCTCAGTGCCACCCCTCCCAGCACAGGGTGTTTTGATGCAGCTATTTCACTTTTTTAAAGCATTTACTTAAGGTTTTATTTATTTATTTTGAAACATCTGGCTACTACTTTTACATTTTTCTCAAATTTTTTGCATGATATAAACCTTCTGCACTGCAGAATCTGCTGCACTCTGATCTTTCATCTTAACACATTTCCAGCCCCAAATTTCACTTCAATCTCACCTCATCTCTCCATACTACATTAACCCCTGGCAATTGCCTTCCAAATGACCCCATTAAGCTGTAATTGCCTCAGCAGGCCTGCACTTTCGCTTGTAATTCTGTACCTCTCATCTCCCAGACGTTCTCTCAGCATCATTTCGTGTTCTGGCTCCCTTCACTGAGCTCAGCTTATGACCTCGCTGCACCATGGCCGAAATGACTACTAAAAGCATAACAGAGACGGAATTCCATTACTTATTTTTAAAAGTTCTCTGGTGCCCTAATGTAATATTCTTTGGGGATTGTTGTCAAGGATACCAAGCACCAGCCATTAAAACCTTTTGTTTCCCAAGGCATTCCGTCTTTTATTAATAAATAAAGATAAAGAGAAGCTCATCCACCCTCCACAAAGTCAGCGTGTGTTTGCAATGCTCTGGTTCGGCTCCAAGCCTCGCTGTGCCCCCGGACGTTACCCGGAGCAGGGGAGGGCAGGCTGGCAGCTCTGCCGTGCACACAGAAATTAAACCATTGCCGATGATTCTGCAGGAGCAGCTCAGCACAGCAACGCTGCCTTTAGCATATGCTGCCGCTGTACCCGCAATGGAAATGAGAGCCGAGGTCCGAGCAGCCTTTTGTGGCCACCGCGGCAAGGAGGAGGAAAACTCACACTGTCATATCCCACTGTCAGGGCTAACAGTCTATCAAGGATAATGGGAATCCCCAACGGGGGCGAACAAAACAGCATGGAAAAAGCTGGCTAATCCTTTAACCGGGTTTGTGGCTCAAATGTGTTAAAGAGGAACCTCCCGCTCCCGGCTGTTGTGAGACGGCCAGGAGACATATATTTCAGATTGAAAATTAATTGGTGCTGGATCCAAGCAAGCCTTTGCAGCAAGCAGTAACCTTTTCATTTTATGGTCATGACACTGAAATATTAAGAGCCCTCTTCTCCCATAAACTATATAAACAGAGGCTCTCTGAAAAATGGAGGTAGTTTTTTCTGTGGCAGAGAAGGAGTTTTACTCTTAATTCATAATAAAACTCAGGGCTGAGGCTGCATGGGGCAGGAGGTTCCTGCTCAAGGGGCACTGGTGCCCAGGGGGCTCTCCCAGCCCCACGGGATGGGGTGCCCCAGGTGCAGCAGTGGAGCTGGGGCCCTCTGAGCATCCTGCTCAGCAGGGCTGGCTTGGCACTGCCAGCAGAGCCAGAGGTTGCCACATCTGGATCAGCTCTGACTTGCTCCCTGCTGTGGCACAGGAAGGGGCAGAAGCTGCAGGGCCGAGGGAGGCTGTGCACACACCGGGACCAGGGCAGCAGAGGGGCCCAGCAGAGGCCGGGCAGTGCCTGTGACCCGTGGGGTGACCTCCTGCTCACAGCCACCAGCCTCGGGCAGTGTCACAAGGGTCCTCCCTGCACACCTGACCTGTGACCGGCTCCTTCAGCATCTGCTGCTCCTCACCAGCAGGGACAGTGCTGGAGCCATCGCACCCCAGCTGATCAGGAGATCCATATGCTTTGAGTTGATTTTTTAACCCTATCTGTGGCAATAATGAGTGCACATGGATTTTTAGCCAAGAAATACATTTTATCCAGGATTCTCAACTAAAAGCAAATTCTTGAAAGCTTTTCACTTCTCCTTGCCAGAAGGATGGAGAAGGTCAATCTGTGTGGGTGTTTGCATGTCCATGGTGCTGGGAGGTGACACTGCACACAGGATCATGTGCCACACCAGGACTGAGGCCACTGCCAGCCCCACACAGACACCCCAGCACCGTCACTAAGGCGGAATAGGGTCTGTGAATGCTGTCCTGCCACCCCAAAGCCATCTCCATGACTCCCTGAGCCATCCTCCATGGAGGTGAGATGATAAAATCAGTCTAATGGCTGAGCTGCTCCAGAGGTCCCAAAGGAGATAAAAAATAACCGGGAACTTTTCCACAAGAGGATGGTTTCTGCAGGCAGATGCCTGGGCCTGGCTCGTTCCTCTGGCTGCGTGTGAGCCACGTGTGAGCCGTGTGTGAGCCACATGCTGCAGCAGCCTCACGCCTTAGGCTGTTTTTATTCTACACACCAGGCAGGAAATTTTCATTTCATGCATCACTCACGTTTTGTCCTGATTCTGCGAAGTCAGGTCTTGCACTGAAGGTAAATCCTGGAGGAAATCAGACTGATTCGGAGTTGCTATTGTTTGGAATTCCAGTCTGGGCTCATTAGGCACTGATTTTGTTTGCTTTCAGCAAAGCTTGTGGTACCAGAGTACAGAGCTGAGACAAGCAACTGAATGAAGTCAATCCACGTACTTCAGTTATTTTTGTTTTCTTTAAAATGAACTTTGATTTCATCACATTCTGCCCATCTGTAAAACCCAGATAATGCCGTTTTTGTCAGCATCTTGAGGAAAGATTATCAGGTCCAACAGAAGTCGTGATCATCAGATCTGGGTCTGTCCTGGTTCCATTTTAAGCACTCGGATCCCCTGTACCTGTGGCTCTGCACGTGCTGAGACTCCTGGAGCATCAAACGTCACCACGCTGACACCCGGGGCACCGAGGTGGTGACATGCACCTTTCACACAGCACTTTGGCTTTGCTCACTCTCAGCTAAAACAGGACTGAATCCTGAACAGAATCTCTTGGGCTTTTCCATGCAGAGGTTATGAGTACCTTGCCAAAAACACCACTCAGAAATGTTACAAATACACAAACAGCAGAAATCACTAAAGATAAAGCACCTCCAGCTCCCAACTTTTGCAATATTTCATGTTTGTCTGGTTACTGGAGTAACCACGAGTTAGAGAGACACTTCATCGCCATCTCCAGAGTTCTGGACAAGTCTAATGAAAACAGCAAGTCATGAAACATCATGCACCATCAATGCCACAGCCGAGGCAACTCTGAAAAATGAGTTGTTCTTCACATATTCCAGGATCCTTTTCCTGCCTTCCCAGAGAAAAGAACTAAACTAAGTAACTCCATGCTCCATATACTCCTCACCTACCCAGTGTGCAGGAGCCCCCTGCTCCTTGGGTGAGGCACAGCAAAGGGAACAGCAGCACTCACTGCCAGGCTGCCCTGGCACACACAGCCAGAGCTCTCACTGTGAGGGCACACTTGCCATTTTCATGGGGAAAACAAACACACCACCCTGCATTGCCTCTCCTTGAACCTTGCACCAAGTGAGACCCCTGTCTCACCAAAGCCATTAGTTCCCATCCTAAAGGACACCAGGGAGCTCCGTTCTTCGGTCATTCTGGCTCCTCAACATGTTTACTTTTAACTCCTAATTAACTCCTAATCCCTGAACTCCCAAGGAAGTTTTCAGTTATTTTCTTTCCTGCTCTGCAGCTCCCAGCCTGCCAGCAGACACAAGCACTACTACAAGTGGAACACACCCCCTTCAGTGACACCAACACCCTGCCTGGACTTACTCAGTCTGTGTTCCATCAGTCCCTGTGCAACAAACCCGAATGAACCATAGATGGCTTCTGTAGTTCAGAGCAA
Source organism: Molothrus ater (assembly GCF_012460135.2). NCBI lineage: Eukaryota > Metazoa > Chordata > Aves > Passeriformes > Icteridae > Molothrus > Molothrus ater. Next base: position 10,991,804 of record NC_050497.2, on the reverse strand, counting down.
GAGCTGGGCAAGAAAGAGGGAATTCTGTGGATAATCAGACACCAAAGCCTCTCCAAAGCCCTGCATGATGACCAGCCCGGCAAAGCACCACTGCAGGGATGGGAGTGGTGGAAGTGAAGAGCACCTCTGGCCCCATTATCAACTGCTTTGTATGAAACAAAATACTCTTTTTGTAGGTAAAAATGATACAAAGCAGAAGCTGACGATAAATTTTTCCTTTCAGTTTTAATCAGGCTTCCTGTTGTAAAAGCTCAGCAGACAGTGACGCGAGACACTGCCTCCCAACTTCGGTTCACCTTTGTCGTTCCACCAGGGACACCGTGTCAAGATTGTTCAGCTTTTTTGATGAGTGCTGCGTGAGTAACTAATGTGTAAATGCAGATACGTATAGAAAGCAGTTTTGACAGTGATGTATTGCAACTGGTTCCAGATGTCGGCGAGGGATGCTTGGCCAGGCACCTGGGGCTCGCCTGCCATGGAGCCGCACCAGCACCAAACCAGTCTGCACATAGATCACAAGGCTTTAACTCTCCAATTATAATCTTATTAAACAACCATCACTCGAGCTTCTGCTTCTCCTCTTCCAGGATGCTGCAAAATATCTCTGTGTTGTTGCTCACATTTTAATTTTAATTAAGGAGAGATAAGCTGCAATGTGGAGCTTAGCACTAAACCCTGCAGTTTGGCTGTCAATGGGAAACTTAAAAGCAAGCTGTTGAATTGGTCAAAATTAACCTTATATTAACATTTCACATTTTTTATATCACTACACCAAAACTTGCATACTGCAGATGCCAAACATTTAATTGGATATCCCCTAATTCCTGAAGTAAATGTTGAAATGACTGTACAATACTGCATTTTTGCCATGGAAGACGTGAGCTGGTACTGGATTTGCATCTGATACTGGAGCAAACTGCCAAGGTCATTCTAAAGAGGAAGCACTTGCACATGATTGTAAAATTCATTAAAGACACACTGAATCACTGAAAACCCCACGTCTCCAGCTGTGACCCATGTCCACTGTGCCACTGAGTGGGCATCCTGCAGGCAGCAGAGCACAGCATGCCCTGGGACACAGGGCCACCACTGCTCCATGGGGAACTGTCCCTCTGCCCCTCCCTGCAACACACTGCCTCACCCCTTCTGGGGCACTAACAGGGGGACATTCCCCATAAAAATAAAAATAAAGATTAAAACATGCATTGAAAAATGAAGTAATTAATTAGTGCGGTAAGAGTCGGACTGGCTGCACAGTTGGTGCAGCGGTCGGCGGAGGCAGCAGGCAGAGCCAGGGTGCATTCCAGGAGCAGCACTTAACCCAGAGCACTGATAAAGTTGCACTCCGTACAGCAGAAGCGTTTGTAGCTCAGCTCAGCAGCAGTGTTTGGTCTAAAGGGAATTTTCTCAAACAACCTGTCTGTCTCCCTCCCCGCTGGCTGCAAGCGCGGCGCGGCGCTCTCGGGGGATGGCCCTGCGGCGCGCTCCCTCCACGCCGGGGTGATTCCAGGCGCCACTCATTGATCACCATCGCTGCCAGAGCAGCCATGTGCTCATCCCAGAACAAAGGCACAGGGAGACCTGCTGCAGCTCTCCTCTATCACACCAAGGGTTCAGGGCATGAGAAATGGAAGCACTGGCAGCGATGACGCCGTAGCACCACTGCCGTGCTCCCTTTCCTCCCAAACCCCTCCATCCATCACCCCCGCACTGGGGTCAAAGCCCCTGTGATTAATAACCTTCTGATGAGTAAACTATTGCCTAATCAGGCCTGTTGGGCCTCCTGTCACTCAGTGTATCACTGGGGGGAAAAAGGCATGCTGACCAGCATCTGATACTTTTCCAGTTGGATCATCAAAATTAATTCTAACCCACATTTAAATGACCAACCTGTAAAATTTCATTACTAGCATGGAACCTGCTAATGAATGGCACCAGACAGCACGAGAGCAGTAAACTATTGCCCGTGTCCTTCTGCTTACAGAGCTCCTGTTATGACAAACCTTTATTGGCCATTTGTGGTACAACATAAACTACCCAGAGCCGGGCTGGGCTTTTGTTGCAGTTCCTACAGCCAGAAGGATGGAGATGTCCTGGCTGAAGAAGAAAGTTCCAGGGGCATTTGATTGACCTGTGAGCTTTCTTCAATGACACACTCTGCATTTCGAGACGGTGGATGGGAACCAAAGGACCTTTTGCTTCACTAAAGCAGAAACTGATAAAAAATGGCCTTTTCCCGCAGTCAGTAAGGCAGGATGGGGGCGAGATGATCCAGATATCTCACGCCCGGCATGTTAATGTGCAGGAGCGTCCTGGTGTGAACAGCCTGGCTGCACAGGCAGCACTGCTCCCGGGGGCTGGCTGCCGGGGGCAGGGGCTGGCCACTGTGCCGTGCTGCCTGTTCCCAGCCCTGCTCCCGCAGCCTGGCCACTGGGGCAGGGCAGGGGCAGGACATGGGCTGAACTTCAGCAGAGCTGTGGCTCCTGGAGCTCCTGAGCGTGCGCCAGTGCTTCCGGTATGGCATCGCCTCCCCGTCCCTCCTCCTGCCTTTGGCGCTGGGCACAAGGAGCTACCAGCGCTGCCAGGCTCAGCTGGAATATTACCCAAAGCATGGCAGCAATTCTTACTCTGATTTTATACTTCCTTTTTAGTCCATTGGCTAACAAACTGGCCAGAAGTTGTGTCTGGAAAATCCCAACATGATTTGGGCAGCTAATATCGAGACAGAAAATCGGGCAAGTAATTAAGATGGTTGGATAATTGTGAGGAATGTTAATTCTTCCAGTCTTTTTAGCTGGGAACAAGGGATGGTGAGCGACCAAGCCCCGCTGTCAGGATGTCACATGCGGAGCGGGGGAGCGTGGGGGCCTGGCAGGTGCCCACACATATGACAAACCACAAAATCCTACAGAAAATTTCCGCTATTCTGGGAGCACTGCTGCTGTTCTGTACCTTTCACTGCCTTTGAAAGACGAGGAGGAGGATTATGATGAGACACACAATGGGGATTATATGCATGTTTTTTCCAGAGGAGATGAGTCCTGATCTAAAACCCAATGAAGTTAATTCTAAGGTAGTTTCCAGCCCCTGTAACACTCCTCCAGCTCTGATAAGCCAGCTGACTGAAGCCCTCTGTTCCAAAACTGCCCTTTCCCCTCTTTTATTCTGGTGCCCTTGTGCACAGGGATGCTGAGTTATTAACTGGAGGAAATGGAATTAATACCCCCAGCAATGCCTGTGCCCCTGGAGAGCAGGAGTGTCCAGCCCTACCTGCCAGCACGGCTGGAGCCCTGTCCCAGCTGACTGCAGGGACTGAGCTCCCACACACCTCCTGTCACAGTCACACAAAAGTTGCTTAGAGAAAAACAAAGTTTCTTAGGAACACACTCATTGCACCCCTGCCCTGCGCAACCAGACTGTGGAGCCACATCTTCCAAGAGCTGTCCTTGAGCCTCTCATTCTCAGCAAAAACTGAAGGAGCAAAGGCTGGGGCTTCAGTCACACAGGATGTGAGTGCAGGCAGGACACACCTTTGGAGGCTGCACTGGGAGCCCCTGTCCCTGCACAGAACCTTGGTGTGCGATGGCCTGATCACAGGGCAGAGACTGAGGTGATCCAAGGAGCAGGAGCCAGGGGCTGGGGTGGCACTGCACAGGGGGACAGCTGGGGTGGCACTGCACAGGGGACATTGGGATGGCACTGCACAGGGGACAGCTGGGATGGCACTGCACAGGGGACATTGGGGTGGCACTGCACAGGAGGAACAGCTGGGGTGGCACTGCACAGGGGACATTGGGATGGCACTGCACAGGGGACAGCTGGGGTGGCACTGCACAGGGGGACAGCTGGGGTGGCACTGCACAGGGGACAGCTGGGGTGGCACTGCATCGGGGACAGCTGGGGTGGCACTGCACAGGGGGACAGCTGGGATGGCACTGCACAGGGGGACATTGGGATGGCACTGCACAGGGGGACATTGGGGTGGCACTGCACAGGGGACAGCTGGGGTGGCACTGCATCGGGGACAGCTGGGGTGGCACTGCACGGGGGGACATTGGGGTGGCACTGCACAGGGGACATTGGGGTGGCACTGCACAGGGGGACATTGGGGTGGCACTGCACAGGGGACAGCTGGGGTGGCACTGCACAGGGGGACAGCTGGGATGGCACTGCACAGGGGGACAGCTGGGGTGGCACTGCACAGGGGGACATTGGGGTGGCACTGCACCGGAGGGACAGCTGGGGTGGCACTGCATCGGGGACAGCTGGGGTGGCACTGCACAGGGGGACAGCTGGGGTGGCACTGCACAGGGGGACATTGGGATGGCACTGCACAGGGGGACAGCTGGGGTGGCACTGCACAGGGGACAGCTGGGGTGGCACTGCACAGGGGACATTGGGATGGCACTGCACAGGGGGACATTGGGGTGGCACTGCACAGGGGACAGCTGGGGTGGCACTGCACAGGGGACAGCTGGGGTGGCACTGCACAGGGGGACATTGGGGTGGCACTGCACGGGGGGACATTGGGATTGCACTGCACAGGAGGGACAGCTGGGGTGGCACTGCACAGGGGGACATTGGGGTGGCACTGCACAGGGGGACAGCTGGGGTGGCACTGCACAGGGGGACATTGGGATGGCACTGCACAGGGGGACAGCTGGGGTGGCACTGCACAGGGGACAGCTGGGGTGGCACTGCACAGGGGACATTGGGATGGCACTGCACAGGGGGACATTGGGGTGGCACTGCACAGGGGACAGCTGGGGTGGCACTGCACAGGGGGACATTGGGGTGGCACTGCACGGGGGGACAGCTGGGGTGGCACTGCACAGGGGGACATTGGGATGGCACTGCACAGGGGGACAACGCGCCCGAGGGGGTTTCACTCCGTGTACCAGCACCTCACAGCCTTGCTGTGCCTGCTCTCCTCTGCTCCAGCCAGGCAGCCAGTTGGGAAGGACTTAACACAAATATTTTCTCGGGCACATGCTGTGGGACACGTCCCTCGGGGCAGTGTGGCCATGCCACCTGCACAGGCCCTGCTCTCTGCAGGCTGGGACAGGCACACTTGCAGGTTCCCGTGTCGGGCACCAGCCACCACCATGCTGGGAGCAGCACAGAGCCCTGCTCTGATGAACCCCACAAAACCACCCACATCCCACTGACACGAGGCCCCACACTGTGATTTGAACTAACAAATATTTCACGACGTCTGTGTGGAAATCTACAAATGAAAAAGCAGCAGGCACACAGTCCTCTGCCGGTAGAGTAGTAGTAAAAGGAGTTAAGAGACACTGAGGAGACATGGTCTCTTATCACAAATATTCTCCCAGAAAAATAATAATAATCATCAAAAATTGCATTTTAGGACATCGACATTAAGAATATGCTGTTTTAAAATGTGCTCTTTATCTCGGCGACAGCATGAGTGTACAGCATGTGACGGAGCAGTTGCCATGGCAATGCTCTTTAGTGAGCAGCAGCCTAAACAAGTGCATAAAGCCCATTTACAGCAGAGCATGTGCCAGGCCATGGAACTCGTGGAACACGCCAGCACCGGAGCACTGCCCCAGCCCGGGGCCTTCCCAGACCCACGGAAACCCCTGCAGGGTTTTCACAAACAGCCTGGGTGTTCCCAGGTGTGCAGCAGCTCCTCACCCCAGGAGATGTGTCCTGGAATGGGGCGCACGCCTGGCAAACCCCTGGGGCTGACCTTCCCTCGGCCAGAGCAGCAGCCCCAGCACCTGCCCACAGAGGGGTGAGGCACAGGGGTCCCCCCATGGCTCCCCGAGAGCAGAGCAGCTGTCCCCACTGTGCCAGCCCCACTGTGCCACCTGCACAGGGCAGAGGAGGGTGGATGCCCCTGGCCAGGGGTGGTGCTGGGGGCAGGAAAGCCCAGCTGAGGTTTCCCAGAGGTGTTTGAAGATGGAAGGGACAGGGGGCACTTCCCCGCTCGCCCCAGAGGGACAGCCATGGCACCTGGGGTCCTTCACAGCTGCTGGAGGACGCCAGCACTGCCCCAGTGACCTGCAGGGTCTGCTCTCAACATCACTGGAGGATGCCCCAGTGACCTGCAGGGTCTGCTCTCAACCAGCAGCTCCCATCCCCAGCAAATGGGAGCCCAAGCCTGGGCACAGCCACGGCCGTGGAAACGCTGCATGGTCCCGCAGCACAGGAGCAGCAGAGGCACCTGAAGCCGTGCTCCAGCCCAGAGCACTCCCAGCAGCACACACAGAGATGTGTGTGAGCACTGAGGAGCCTCCAGCACGGGGACCCTGGGGCTGGGGGTGCTGGGCAGAGCAGGAGCAGCTCTGGAGGTACCTGAGGCAGCTCCTTCCCGCTGTGCCCACCAAGGCCCTGCACCACCGCAGCCCCGGGGTTGTAACCACTCATTATTCCCTCCACCAGCCCCTGCAGGCCACTCTCCAAAGCATCATAGCAAGAGGAGGGCAGAAAACTAAGTTTTCATTCTTCTGTCATTTCCAAAACTTGTTTGCAAACATTACATTTTTATTTTACTTATTTAGGGAAAATTACACAATTCTTCATAGCACAGTTTAAAAATAACTCCACTATTAATGCAGGCCCTTTATTTAATCACTGGCTAATTTACTCCTGACAGAAAGTAAATTCCACTATTTTCTGTGAGGCTTTATGAAATTGCCATCATTTTTAATTAATTCTTAATTAAAATATATTACACCACAGCTTCTACCCATCTCTCTTGATATTCTAACATAATCAATTCAAGACCATTTACATATCATTAATTAAAAGCCTTCCTCTCTCATCCTTAAAATCATAATGAGGCTCTATTTCTCATTAGCAGCCTTTAAGGGATAAAATAACAATACAGACAAGAATGAATGGTAATTTCAAAACCCTCTTTTCTGCTCTTGCAGCCCCTCGACCCGGATGGTGACATCGCCCAAGTTTGCTGCCAGAGGAGTTCCTGAATGTTTGGCGAAAACGAGCCCTGCGAGCAGGAGCTCTGCCGCCCTCCACAGTGCCTCAGGTCAGTGTCCTCCTCTCCTGGGTGTGACTGCAGCCCCGGTGGCTGCCCCGAGCCCTGGCACCATCCCCATGCCAGCCCCGAGCGGCTCCGTGCCAGGACCTGCCCGGCACCGGCACTGGGGCTCCGGGGACGCTCCAGCCCCAAAGCAAAGAGTCACCAGCTAAACAGGATCATTGCTGACTGCAAAAATGTCTCAAACCCCTGTAAATGCACAGGGAACAGGGGACCAGGAGAAATCGCAGTTCACATGGGCGCTGTGTGCCCGTGCCAATGAAACCCATCCCACTGGTGCCTGAGGAAGGGCTGATGCAGACACGACAGTGTTAACTCCAGTAATTAAACTCCAGAGCCAAGGTACGTCTCACACCTTCATGAGCCAGCTGTGATATATCCTGCTACTGTAAAGAATTACCATTTATTGATAATGAAAGGTAAAAATTAACCGCCTATTCAACGATCCCGCTCCTCTGCCAGGAGTTTAAAACCACAGACGTTTCAGAAAAGATTTACTGCAGCTCCTGGCATTGAACCTGCTATTTTAAATGTTTGGGCTGCAAGTGAGGGAATTAATACAACTTCCACTGTGATTGTTTTTATGATTAGTGTAAAATAAAATTTCATGGTGTATCCTTTGCTTGAGCAGCTGCACCAAGCACTGCCTTTTCCTGCTCAAGAAGAGGCTGAACTAAACCTTAATTCCTTATTACCTTTCTTAACACAGTGTATTATTCCAAGCAATTCCTAGGTAGACCCTGAGCAGGGAAAAGAAGCAGAGCCAGGATCAGAGAGTGACAAAAAACAACACAAGTAATAGACAAAAAATCAGATCTATGTCTGGGGAATGTTATGCAGAGTTATTGTCACCAACATTAACGATATCTAGGTGCTGCATATCAGGCAAATCAGATTTATATCACTGTCTTCTGCCAATTGCAGGTGCTCCACCACAACTTGTCAAGACAGCCTGTCTGAGTCTTCACACGTCAGACAGAATCACAGCACTTGGTGTTTTGGTCTGTTGACAGCAATTTATTTTGATGTGTTGTCACAATACGGAATTCTTCGAGGCTCTACACCACAGTGCCAGCGAGTCCTACTGTACTTTCCTGCTGCCAGATGCTACAGGTTCGTAGAGGGAAAAAACACTGACAATTTACAAAAAAAGAAAAAGAAGGGAGACTTTGTAAGTGTGCTGAAGGCATTGGAGCCAAGATGAGCCCTGGGAGCAGGGTCAGGGGACAGCACCCCAGCCCTGTGCCTCACGGCAGGCCAGCAGGAGGGACAGGGGACAGTTGTGTCAGGACACTTCATCCCTGTCCAGGGGAACCCCTGCCCTCACTCACCAAGTCCCAGGCCTGCCCATGCCATGTGGCACTGGTCATGTTATTTACATGGAACATGAGCTTGGGCGAATTTCAGGAACCGCCACGTGTGGCCAAGGGGACAGGGCAGTTTCTGGGGTCCCTGTCCTCCCCTGGTCCCAAGCTGTGCAGGTTACCATGGCCACAATGGTAAGCTGGAATAAATACACTGACTACAGAAAGGGAAAGTGTTTAGGACTTAATTTTTCATCTGCCATTTGGCTCAAACTTGAGCACGTTTCCCACTTGGCAGCAGGGTTCCCAGGGGGATGGGGACACTGTGCTGGTGCCAGGGAAACCTTGGGGGTGCCTGCTTAGGGTGAGGGAGCATCCACTGCAGACATCAGCACCAGCCTGCGTGTCCCACATGTCTGGATGCATTTGTCCAAGGAATAGACAAAGTCCAAAATATATCCATTTCCTTGCACTAAATCAAAGCATTCAGTTTTGTCCAAGACATCTGTGTCACCCCAGCAGGTGCCTCTGATGTGGTCCCCAAAGCCCCCAGACTGACCCACTTTTCCCAGGCTTCTCACTTTAAAAAGACAGCAGTTTTCTGACCATATCCATCCTGAATCCTGAGCTACACTTCTGGATGTGGAGATATTTAGATGTGGGGTTTCCCCTGGCCCCACTCTCCCCTCCTGGTTGTGCCTCCCTCCCACCCACTGCAGGCTGGCAGGAGGAGCATTTCCTGAGGAGAGAAACAGACAGATTACAAGGAAAAAGGTTAAAAAAAAGAAAGAGGTAACTACTAGTGGGGAATTCTTTTCAAGGACTGCTTGATTAGAAACAACCACATTCATATTCAAACCTTTTAGAACCAAGTTGCCTTTCTCAACAAGGTGTCTCTGCGGATATTTGCCTGGCTTTGTTATGGGACTCCTGACACTTCTAATAGAGCTTCTAAATAAAAAAACCCAGTGCATTTGTACTGCCAGGCAATAACCTTCACGTTTTACTCTCCATTCATAATGAAAATTAAGGGCACATGACCTGCATGCTAGGTGGCTTGGAGGACCACAGGCAAGAAAACGTGGAAAGTGTGTGTGGTGAGCATGTCGAGGGACACTGAATTGTGCAGGGGACGCCAGCCAAACACCCTGGGCCAGCCCAGCACCACCTCGAGAGGCTGGCTGGCAGGAAAAGCATTCCTGCTCTGCAGCAACACCGCATGAAAATCTGTTTGTGATTATTTTTCATTCAGAAATATGATACAACAAAGATATCACTATTATTCTGTGTTTCTACTGGAGGAAAAAATACCTAATGCAATTTGATCCCATACCAAAGCGCAGCACTTACAGGAAGGAAGGCTGTAATTTGACAATCAACCCTTATGGAACAAACCTGATGTGCTGAAATGTTTATTCCAGAAGAAATACACAGAGAACATTTCAGTGAAACCAGGTGAAAAGCAGAACATTGATATAAAATATACCACCACTCAGGAAATAAGTGTTAGTACCACTTTTTTTTGCATCTGGGAATTGGCTCTGGACAGCAGAGCCCACTCTGGGGGAGCCGGCTCAGCCACAGGGCAGCCCCCAGTGCCCCAGCCCCTGGGTGGGGGACAAAGGATAAAAGCCATGGTGGGCAGCAGGAAACTTGCTTGGGGGTCCTGAGCTGTTCTTGAAGAAAGGGACCAGTTCTCTGGGTCGTGTCCAGAGCTCCCTGTGCCATGGCCACAGAACTTTGCCAGCCAAGAATGGGGAGCAGCAGCCCTGGAGCAGGGCAGGGTACGACTACCAATGCCTTGTAACAACACCATGTGTGTGCATGGTGTGAAAATCTGTGCAAACATGGGAGAGCACAGGCATGTGCCAGTGGTAGGGATAAGAGCTGGGGCTGGAGACTCCATGCGGGCACCCTGCCACTCGGTCCTCCTGTCGCAGGGATCGCCGTAACCAAATGGAGTCAATGGCGCGGACACCAATTAACACATGCCACTCCGATCTGCCTCTCTGTGCCATACTTTATTAAACACTTTCAGATGTAATTGAACAACACTGTTCCACAATTAAGCACCACACAGTCCTGTACTTTAAAACAAAAGCTATGACAGTTCTGTACTCTATTAGCACTGGTAGATACTGTGTAATGTAGTAAGTAATTAAAAGCTAAAACTACAGTAGTGGAACAATCCTAATCAGGCTCCAATTCCAGTAGTAATACAAGTGTATTAATTTTTTAACACAGTGCAAGTATTTTAGCATTATCCTACAAAACCTACATGTTGCCTGCTCCAAGAATAACCAGACATCCTCTTTTTTTGCTGGCAAGCAGGATGTAACCTGTGATGGTGCCAGAGCATCACCAGTGAAGACACCACCTGTCCCCACGCAGCAGGGACAGGGGCACTGTGCCCGGAGCAGGGAATGCCCACGGCTGTCCTGCCTCCGGCTGTCATCCCCCATGCACAGGGCAGGGAGAGCCCCAGGGCACGGCCACAGCCGCTCCTTCCATGCACGGACACCCAGCAGCCCAAACCTGGGCCAGGGGTCTGCAGCCATAGCGTCCCTGCCATCCCCTCTCCTCGTATGGCAGCGGTGCTGGAAGGGCAGGAACATCTGCCCAGGGATGCTGTGCTAGCACAGACTGAGGGAGCAGAGCTGCTGACTGGCTCCCCACCCACAGGGGCAGCCGTGCGGAGGGCAGAGGTGCCACCAGGGTGTGACATGCCCGGTGCTGGAGCTTGCATTCTCAGAACACTTCCAGCTTCTGTCTCTCAGGATAACAAAATGTCAATGCTGTGCTAATTGACTCCACGGCACCGGGCAGAGCGCGCGGCTGCAGCGCCAGCGGTGGCTGCGCTGTCCCCCGGGAGCCAGGGCTGCCACAGCTGGAACGGGCTGGGTGCCACAGCTGGAACGGGCTGGGTGCCACAGCTGGAATGGGCTGGGTGCCACAGCTGGAACAGGCTGGGTGCCACAGCTGGAATGGGCTGGGTGCCACAGCTGGAACAGGCTGGGTGCCACAGCTGGACTGGAACGGGCTGGGTGCCACAGCTGGAATGGGCTGGGTGCCACAGCTGGAACGGGCTGGGTGCCACAGCACCGGCGCCCTGCCACAGCCGCACCGCCAGCACAGCCGGCCCCACCCACCGCTCACCAGCTCCAGAGCTGCCTCAATGGGAGCAAGAACCGTGGGCAAGGTGGAGACGCGGGCTGGGAAAGAGCAGATCCACACCCAGCACCGCTCTGCGGAAAGGAGTCTGCCCAGCTGCAGCACCCAGCGCCAATCAGACTCGCCCTCGTGGAGGGGGACAAACCCAAGGACACAGAACAGCCCTTCCTGCCCTTCTTCCTCTGCTGACTCTGCACTACTTCATGGCTAAGGAGGAAGATGATGGATTCATCCAAACAAACACAAACGTTTTGGGATGCCATTTCCAGCCGCACACCAAGGCCCAGGGGAGTGGGCTTACAGGGACACAGCAGGCTTTTGTCCCCTGCCAGCCATGTGTTTTCTGGTGCAGAACACATGGACAACTGTGTTCCCACTCCCTGAGGGCAGCTCTGGAATTCCTGAGAAGAGCCTATTGGCTTGCAAATTTAAAGCTAAAATTAAAACCACTTCTGAACGCATAGTGGCATGTACATTTCTGATAGGCTCCCATTAACTTTGTTATGCAAGTTTGAAGATTTAAACCATTACAATTTCTGTATTGTGATATAGTTGCTATGGCATCATCGCTAAACTCCATCTTGCATACCTATGGAATGGGATGAGGACAGAGGAACTGCAATGGAAGCTGAAGAGAGGCTTAAAGGGCTGCATGGAAGTGTGAACTCATGAAGATAATTCTAAGCTACACTTTTGTCCTCCCTGGCAGAAGAAACATGACCCAAAATACAGACGCTGCACCTGGCTCCCTCCAACCACGGGGATCAAATCCAGCACTGCAAACACAGCACTTACTGCCAGCATGCGAGTGCAGACACTCAACCAGCCAAGTGACCTTTTCTCCATTCAACAGTCTCTTAAAAGCAAAATTTGTTGTGAAGGCTTTGTGCTTAAAGAATGTATGAATTTATGTCAAATCCATCAGTCCAGGGGCTGATAATTGCTTAGGTTGAGATGGCACTGGGGCTAGGCACAGAGAGAAGGAAAGGGAATACACCAGTTATTTATTAACTTGAGTCCCCAAAGCCTTGTTATATTCCCAAATCACAACCCTACTGGCATAAGAGACTGCTGAGATGGAAATCTCTTAGCAGCTGCCTCTCCTGCTCCCGAGCCAGTGCTCCCCTCCGTGCCGAGTGATGAGGTGGCTTTAACGCCCGCTGCAGGAGCAGAATTTAATGCACCCCATAAAAAAATCATGTACTGCCCTAAAAATCCTACAGCACTCCTTTGACATTCGAGTGCTTCCAACCCAAGGTTTGTATCTGAAGTCTCTCCTCTCCTGGGCTGGTGCTGTGGAGCAGGAGCAGTGGATGAGCCCCCCAAGCCCCAGGTCTGCTGCATCCCCGTGACCCCCTGCACCCAGAGCATGCTGAACAGGGATGCCAGCTCTGCTGACCCTGCTCCTAAAGAAGTTTTGAGATTATGCCTCCAGGTCTGAATGGGACTTAAGTGCTTCCTCGGCCTTCTGCTGGCACAGGGCATGTGGTGGGTACAGAAAACACTACAGGAATCAATAAAACCAGCCAAGGTAATGAGAGGAGAAGCCACCTTCACCCATAAAGTAAGGAAACACACTGATTTTAAAACAAAACCACAAAATCTGTGGTGCCACACATATGGTTTGATGCTGATTATTGTACAGAAATGAATCTGGGATTTATGTCATTAAGGATGAAAATCTCTAAGATCCTTGCAAGCACAGGCATCTTTCTGATACAGAAAACAATAATTTTGACTGCTTCTGGAAACCAGCCTCCTGGCTTTCAGAGGGTTTTTTACGGTTGTTGATTCTGGCTTGTAAAGGAGAAGTTCCTCAGGAGGAGTGCTGGAACCAAGTCCCACAGCTATGTGCAAACATCATCCTGTGAAACCCCACCCAGCAGAGCTGCCATCGGTGTGGTTCGTAATCCTAGATTTGAGCAGCTTTTCTGACTGCAAGCTGTCTGGGTAATTGCTAAGCTGTCTGCGAATTACTATTGAACTCTGTCCTTTTTTATCTCACTGACTGACTACTATTTGTTATTAGTCCAAGTAATAATAATATATTAACGTACACGCTTAATATACAGAAGTGTATGTTTGTACTGCAACTGCACTGCACTCTGCACTCTGCAGCGTGGGAAAGCACCGTGAGCGGAGCCAGCAGTCACACAGGGACCCAGCTATCATCTCCCCAAAGGCCACACAGCCCACAGGCTCAGTATTCAGTGATTCCTACACATCAAGTGCTTTGCTCTGACTGGCAATGCTGGAAAACTCATGGACCTTCCTTGCCCGGGCTCACGCTGCACCACGCTCTGGAATGGTGTCCCAGAGCCACGGCCAGCTCGCTATCCCCACGAAGGGGCTGTGCTGGCTGCAGGAGCGTCTCCTGGCACACGGGCAGGGCTGGAGCTGCAGCCAGCTGGGGGAGAGGAGAGGGGTGAGGCACTGGCACCTCCCAGAGCTCCTGGCTGGGGACACTCAGCTCCACGGATGTCCCTTCCCAGCTCCCGGAGCGCTGAGTCCCTCCCTGAGCTGCCCCCAGGAGCTGATGGGACAGGTCTCCTCTCCCAGTTCTGTCTGTGTAGATTCTATTAACCAAAATATGGCAGAGTTTCCACACCATATTTATCACTACGGCAGCTCAGCACCTGGCAGCAGCTCCCACCTTCACACACAGCATCTGGGCACTGGACCACGCTTAGAAGCTGGTGCAATTCGTTCACTTTCAAAAGGAAAGCTGGGAAAGTCGACTCCAGAGAGGAATTCTTTTTTGTTGACCTCTCCACAAAAAGAGCGAAATGACCTGACTAATAGGGTTAAACATCCTTCTCCTGAGGCAGCAGCTGCCAGCCTGGGCCAGCCTCAGCTCTGCTGAACACGCCTGCAGCTGCCAACTAACTCATGGGGAAGCAGAGCTAGAGAATGGCAGTGGTCGATAAATTTAATTTCTTATTAGCAAAACACTAATCAATAATCCAAACCAATTTTTTTTCTTCCTTCTATATTTTATGCTTATTTGTGATGGGGAAAAGAGACAAATTACCACTACATTGTCATTGGAGAGTTACTGCCATGAGGTTATGGTCCAAGAAAATTAGAAGGGCCAAAGTCCAACTAGAACTTCACCTGGCTGCTGCCGTGAGACCCACCAAGTGTTTCTATCAATACATTAGAAACAAAGCAGGGCTAAGGAGGACTTCCACCTCTTACTGGATGTGGGGGCAATCACAGTGAGAAAGGATGAGGAAAAGGCTGAGGCTCAGAGGGAACCCCCTGGCACCCCATAACTACCTAAAGGAGGTTGGAGCCAGGTGGGGGTCAGCCTCCTCTCCCAAGCAACAGGTCAAGAGCTTCAAGCTGAGCCAGAGGACGTTTGGATTAGATACTGGGAAAAAAGTCTTGACAGAGGGGATTGTCAAGTCCTGGCACAGCTGCCCAGGGCAGTGGTGGAGTCTGATCCCTGCAGGGATTTAAAAGTCGTGTGTATGTGGCACCTGGGGACAGGGGTTAGTGGTGGCCTTGGCAGTGATTGGTGAACGGTTGGACTCAGGGCTTTTCTAACCTGAATGATTCTGTGATTAGCTGAACTTAATTACTCCCTGAACCTGGTAGTTAGTGAGAGTGCAGATGAAGCTCTTGATGGAGATGACCTGACAACAGTTAATTGTAAACTTGATATAAACAACACTCATTGATGTGTTTTTCTTAAATAGGAATCATGAACTGATTTCTCATGTTGTGGTGCTTTTCCTTTTTACCAGCTCATCATTCTGTCTCCCATAAAGACTGAAATTTCATACTTGTGTGATTATTGAACCATTGTACCCTCCCCCTAAAAGCATGTTTCTCAACCTTCTGTTTGGAAAGAAAAGTCTCACATTAAAAAAAAAAACAAACTCATTTTAAAAATAAGTTTCATATGTGCAATTCTGGGGTACTTATGATACAAAGCTGTTACTGCTATCAGTGATGTCATCACTATCTTGATGTCATTCTTAAAAGTCCTTATTCTGAGACTTTGATTATTTTTAATCCTTATTCCAATGTAGAACAACTGCCATTTTCTTCTGAAATTGGCCACTTCAGCACAAACTGCTCCCTCTAGAAGATCGAGTGGAAGAGCTCAGTGTGTTTGGAGTATCTTGGCCTAGATCCAAATTCCTGAATCGCTGATCAAAATTCTGGAGGCAACCAAAACAGTAAAACACAAAACAGTATAAACCCTGGGTATGAAAGGCCTGGCCTGGCTTCAGTGAGTGCAGAGGCTGAGCAGGAGGGCTGATGGCTGTGGGAGATGGGGCTGCACGGGCACGGAGCATCGCCGGAGCCGCACGGCCGTGATAGATGGGCTGCAAAATCGTACCAAGAACAGTAAAAGACGTGAACTTTCTGATTAAAGATGAAGAAGTAGGTGATTAGCAATCTGCAGGGAACTCGAGGCTTGGCCACGGTCTGCTGGTCTAAGAGACGTGGGCAGCGCTTGGCTGCAGCGGTCGAGGACCCAGCACGGCTCAGACCTTGTTCCAGTATCAAAAGTCCTGATTACTGATGAGTTATTAGATATAGCCATCTCAAGGATTCTAAAAAATACACCATTTGTATTCAAATATTTCATTTCCCAAGCCCCTTTCACTGCAGCAGCAGTCACACACACTTTCTCATGTAAATAATGCCTCAAAACAATCACATGATAATTATTCAGTCCAAACCAAACAACAACTACTAATTAAACTGAATAGAAAACAGTGCAGCAGAGAAAAGCCTGCAAAGGGCCTCATGTTGTTCACAGCAATTCTAACCTAAAATAAAAGCTGTGAGCAGGAAGGTGCCATGTAGGGAGCTCCACCTAACTTGTTGTGCTGTTATTTGCACAGTTTTAATAGGATTTTTCTATTAATCTGTGACAAACCATGAAATTTTATATTTTCACCATGACCAAGCCATGAAATTCGCCAACTTTGTCCATGATTTACATTGGGTCATAGCTATAAGGTCTGTTATGCTTTTTAACTAAATAACTACTACAGCTTCCCCTTTGGATGGAATGAAGAATTTGCCTATAATTAAAGCAGGAATTGTTAACTGCTGGCAGTAAAAGTTTACAGCATTGTTTGACAGTCACAAAGATAAGCCAGTAAAACCCTGGGATGCTGCATCTACCTGCGCTTCCCAGCCCCCCCAACAATAGGGTTCTATCTCTCAGCATCACGAAATCAATCTCAGATTAGGTAATGAAATATGCACCAGCCTTTTCCCAGAACCTTTGACAAATCACACACAATCCTAAATCTTCATAAATCACGATTAAAGACAAGTATATCATCACCAACGCATATATCTTTCCATGCCTGACCCAGAGACTAATGAGAAAAGGCCTAGACTATCTCATCTGATTAATTAATTCAAAATGTCTGCTGTTATTCAAATGTGAGGCTGGTATTATTTGAATAACACTTGACAGCAGTGCCTGAAGATATCATTTCTGATTTGTGAAGCTGCTGCTGCATAACTGATGATAGTTTATGAAAATGTTCCATCGAAGCTGCTTTTCTTGGCACAACTGTGAAAGATTTTCTGGAGAGAGGGTTTTGTGTCAGTAGTTGATGCTGCTAACATTGTCAAATATTTCCAAAATCTGTAACATCTTGGAAGCCCTTTCTTCCTGAAGCCTTGTTGAATATTAGTGTCTTCGTTCTCTGAGAAATAAATATCTCTCTCTATCTATATATATATATATATGTCTGCAGCAAAGCCAAAGGCAGCTGGGTTTGACCCTTTCCATGCTGCCTGCTCCTCACCAGGTCTGGGGAACAGGCCATCATCTCCCACAGCCAAGGAAGGGCTCAGGGAGCCTGCCTGCTCTGGCAGACTCCTCACGTGCTATGTTCCTAGGGGCTCTTAGGGGTATTTTTTATAGATGGGAAGGAGCAGTACTGTAATTCCATAATGAGATGCCCCACTGGAGCGGTCACCAGGCACAAGTTTATTTCTCTTTTCCCTGCTGCAGTGGCACTGAGCACTGGGAAGGCTGCACAGAGGGTGCCTGCTCTGCTGAACACCTACCAGGGCAGGAACTAGCAGGTGCCATTGCCAAAGGATCGCTGAGATCAAGGCTGTGACCCCAGCTGTGCCACCAAAAGCACAAACCTTCCCTGCAGGCACCGAAGGGCTCTGGTTGCAGAGCCGGGGGAGAGCAGGCTCCTCAGGGTCTCAGAAATGCACACAAACCTGTTTCCTCTGCCTCCAGGCACTCACGGTGCTCCAGGGAGAGCTCTGCTCCCGGGGGAGTGATCTGCCTACCTGGGGAGTTTGTTCCAAACAAAACTCACAGCAAAGGCTCCACGGTTTTTCCTGAGGTATTTATGGACTGAAATGTGCTGAGACTCTTGTCCAGCACATAAAGGGAGGAAGCTGGGTTAATGTAAAAGCAGAGCAGCACCTGCCCAGGCTGAGTTTGCAGTGCTGCTGGAGGGCCTGATCCATCCAGACCGGGGAGGAGCAGCTCACAGCACACCCCCAGCGAGGGCAAAGATGCTCAGTACTTAATTTTATAGCACCTGTAATAAAGCCATGAGAGCAGCATTCTGCAGGCCACTGGGCCTTTGAGACACATTATTAAAAACAATTTAAATTACAACTCTGTAAAAACAATTTTTTAACAGAAATCTTTGTTTTAAAATTTTCTTTTTCCAGGAGATGATAATAATCATCATGTTATTCTAAATACACCATAGCACAAAATACCTACAACTAGTTACAATCAATTTAATTGTGGAATGTGAATGTGATGCCAAGCTCATACCAGTGTTAAACTGGGCTGTTCTGAAGCCATGGAGCCATGAGCACTAAAGAAGAGGATGTAAAATGTATGGACTAAACCAAATATAAATCAATCATTATGACAGAAGTAGCACTTATTTGAGAGTCAGAAGTGAACAAAATATTCTGTGTCAGCAAAATGTCTCCTGTCAAAACCTGCTCTTTAAAATTTCACTACAATGTGCTGAGACAAATGTCCTTTGCAACTCTGTGGAAGGAAGCATATTCTAAATCTTCATAATTCAACCCTTCCCTGTTTTCAGGCAACAAAGCAAGCCTGAAAGGGTTCAGCATTCCTGCTGATGGGGTAAACGCCGCACTTGGTGAGCAGAGTGCTGCCCCTGCTCCAGCCAGCGCTCACCAGCACAGGCAGCACCTCTGGCCCAGCCAGGAGCCGTGGGGAGGAGGCACCCACAGTGCTTCCTGTCCTGGCCATCCCTGAGCAGTCAGCCTGGAGCTCGGGGAGGCCAGCAGACACTCCAAAGCAACGGCGGTGTTCACCTGCCAGTGACTCAGGACCGTGGCCTGCACCTCTGGCCGTGGCCCGGGGGTCGGTGGGATGCACACCAGGGATGCCTCGTGCCCGGGGCTGCTCCAGTGTCACACCAGCCACGTCTCTTCCTGCCCCACCTCTGCCAGCCAAGGGGCTGAGGAGGTGCTGCTGCACCCCCTGTGCCCAGAGCTGCTCCTCCATGGGCCGGCTCTGGTCGCCATCCTGGGCACGCTGCTTCCTTCCCAGCCATCCTGACTACAGCCTAGCAGGATCCCAGCTCCCTTCAGCCCTCTGTCCAGAACCTCCCACTCCCTCCCTCTGCGCCGTTTAAAGTAGACCATTTATCTTTGATTAAATTATAAATGTTTGAGCCCAGTTAAATCTCACAACTGAGCGATCTGGGCGAATGTCGTCTTCTCTTCCTCCCCTTTATCCTTCCCAAACACATCACACGTTCCTGAGGAGTTCTGCATTATGTCACTCTTCAGTATATAAAATAAAGGGCAGGCATCTAAATCAGATCTCTGTTCTTCCTTACTTGGGATGACAGCACAAGCTGAACACTTTTGGTGGTTACACAGTTTGCCAATCTGCCACTGCCTTAAGATACATAAAATACCAAATTTAAGACTTCAAAAGGGTGACTCCATTTATGTCATCGTACTCGAGAAAAAGCAACATTTTCCAATTTGAAAATGCTAGGGGAGTGTGCAGAGGTCTGTGAGATGTCCCATACTGCTGGGAAAGTGCAAATGTAACAAAGGTTTCATGTTTATCCATTCAAAAGAAGAACTGTATTTTTTTTTCAATTATATGTTTTAAATTGGACACAATCTGCCATAGTTTCTAAACCAGCAGAATTAAAGGTCTGAAATCCACTGCAACTTCTAAAAAATCAAAAACCATTGGAGAGGACAAAGGCAAAGCAAGGGCTGTTGGCAACAACCTCTTCCAACTTGAGTCTATTTTTGCAACTTTAGACATTAAAAAACCTGTTTGAAGATTAAAAATGCATAAAACTCGCAATTGACATTTATTTCCTGGAAAACAATCTATTTTTTCAGAGATGGCTTTTCCAGAAGATGATAAACTCCTTCTCCTTATGTTGTGCCTTAAGACATCATGTGCTTTTATCCTTTAGCAAAATATGAACCAGCTCCAAGGCTGACAATGCCAAGAACCATGACAAAATGGATTATTAATGAGAAACTGATCTCCAGAACTCTATTAATTTATGTCTTCCTGTCGGATCCCAAAGATGTATCAGCCCTCTCACTCAAAGAAAAAAATGCCAACATTGTACTTTGTTTTAAAGTTCTGCTTAGATGAAGAATTCATTATCCAAAGCAGTGTTGTGTTATTTCAGGCTCCTTGTAGAATAAAGATTCTTTATCAAATAGCTTAAAAAGCCACTGACAAGTGTGAGGATCTTGCAAAATATATTTACATCAACAATTCAATGAGGAATCTTGGATTTTTAACCTTTTTTTTTTCTTTCCTCAGCAACACTCCTCGCCTTGTTCTGACCTCTCAGCACTTTGGAAATGGAGACCGTGAAATTCCATCAGTAAAACCTCAGAAAAACTAACACGATGATGAGCTTTTGAAATTCTTAATTGTACTAATTATTCCACTGAATATAACAATCTCACACGTAAACAGAAGAAATCCAATTTCTTCATTGAGCACGAACAACAAACAGACAAAATATCCTTTTAAGCCTCCATGAAAAAATCTATCTAATCTGTGCTTATCATAATATTTATGAAATAAAAAACAGAGAGAAAAAATTGCTGTAATGTACTCTGGATGACCTCTGCTTGTGCGAGAGAATGAAAACAGCCTTTTGCTTTTCAATCCCCATCAAAGTGGAGTTAAAGGAGGGACAGCATTCCCTTGCTCACTGCCATTAATCATTGCTTTCTTCAAGCAAGTGCGTATTAATTTCTGTCATCCCAAACATCATCGAGTATTGTTACAGCACCGTTCACTCCTCATTCACCACCAGTTGTTACCAGTTTCCCTACACTGAGCAGAGACAGGGTGAATCGTGTGGATTTCAGTGTTGGAGGCCTTTATCCCTGGGGTGCTGACACCAATTAAGCCATTTCAAGAAGAAATGAGAGCAGGCGCAGCCCTCGGCGGCAAGGAGAGCTCGCACCCAGGCCTGGCCGGGCGCCTCAGCTCCCGCTCGGAGCGCGGGCACCGCGTCCCGCCCGCGCGGGCAGCAGCAGCAGCGCCAGGAACCAGCCTGGGCTGGGCCGCGCTGGGCACCTGTAATCCATGGCTCCCACTGACAGAGCCGAATCGCGAGCAGGGGCACGAGCTCCTGTGCCTTTGCTTCATTGCAGCACTACACGTACACATAGCACAAATTACAGTGATTTTACCACTGATATCTAACAAATACCCTAAATATGAAAATTAACTGAATCTGCCTGATTTATAACATTGTTCCAGCTGTCCAGCACCCTGCATTGCCAGCCTGGCATCCCCTTTCATTTGGGAGTCTCCAGGAACTAAAAAAATCCCACATTTCAATAAAGGTACCTCAAAGCCTTAAAATCAACACGCTTAATGAGTTTAATTAATACCATTTGTACCTTGCTAAAGTGTATGTAAGGATTTATCAAACTCTCTGGCAATAGTGTTGATTTTTTCTGACCACTTTAGACCCAATCATTCTCCTTCTTTCAGACATTTACATCTGCTTTTAAGTTTTTATGGTTGCCTGTTGGCAGGCAGCAAAGTGGAGCTGTCGATGCTGCTGCAGAATAATGCAAGGTTTGTTATGAATTAAATATTAGAAACCTTAACGCAGCGGCCAATAAGAATTATTTGCCTTATTAAAGCAGCAGAAGACGCTGATTAAATTTTCATTGCATTGCAGTCTTTTTCCCATTTCTGCTTTCAATTCATCATTCTAATGTATGAAAGGCTTGCCGAATAATGGCATGGGGACTTAATTTCTGGAATGCAAATATGGCAAAGAAAATACCATAAATACCCTCCCAGAAAACATTAAACAGTCAGTTCTAATTAAGTGAATACTAACTAAGTAAATATTCTCTTAAAGGAGAAAAAAAAATCAAGATATCAAGAATTCCAAGAAGGAAAACTCTAGAAATAAAGGCACAGAAAAATTAAAGGGAGTTTTGATTATCTGGATTTCACAGGAGGAAACTAAGTATGGTTAAACAATTGAGTTTTCAGGTACTCCAAGAAATTTCTGTGTTTATGAGTAAGTATCAGAAGCCCCAGCCGTGTTTTGATTAAGTGCGGCTGCAGTTGGTGGGTGCTGTGAGTAAATCCACTCCGGTGCGTGCCAGCTGTAGCGAGGCTGCTCCAAGTCAGGTGATCCAGATGTGTTAGTTTTATAAAGCAACACAGTGCAATAGTGCTCAGTGTGCTGGTCTGGCACCCAGGGAAGCAGAATTCCTTCAGGGGGAAGAAGGCTCTCGTGGCACGGGCACTCGGGAGGGTGGCCGGGTTGGCACTCGCACAGCAGCGCCGGGAAAGCGGCCACACTAAACCTGCATCCCCGTGTCCTATCCTGAAGGTTGTTCACGTTTCTGCCTTAATGTGCATCAGGAAGAAAATGAACTTCAAGTATCCATTTCCCCTAGAGAAAATCTCTTCCCTGAAACTCTGCAACTAATGAAATGGGGATCTATAAATAGCAGCATCATTACCATGAGAGCACTTGCTTTGTGCCCGGCTCTGCCTCTGACCCTCTTTACACTAATAACCAGTGGGCTTCCATTGCATTCCTCCATAGGATGATCAATATTAGGACAGTTAAAATGTGATGTACATTTAAGCCACGGGGTGTATTTACTCACCGGCTCGCTCAAACGCGGAGCACAATGCCGCGGGTCCTGCCTCTCCCTGCTCACCCGTTCTACAGAATTCCTTATTGTCTCAAACGAGGAGAGAGCTGCTCTGGAACTCCTCTGACGGTACCAAGACGCACGTCGTGACAAGACAAAAGCCATAACACACCTGAAACGTTCCCTGATGAAATCCCTCGATGAACCTCATTAAAATGGTTACTCCATTCCAAATATTATCTACTGAGGCACCACTGTAGTAAACTCTTCCTAAATTGTGCAAGTGAGCATTTAATCAGGGAACGCAATGGTTTGGAAGCGTGGTTTAGGTCTAGTCAAACCCCCAGTATTTTCCAGTTATGACGGATCCTTTCCAAAAGTTAACCATCATTTAATTTCACTGTGTACTGTAAATTCAAATATCCTAAAGGACAATGCAGTTTGTGAATCCAGGGTAAAAAGGAACTATTTATTAGTTGCCTATGGAATATTCTGCTACTGCGTATAATTTATTGATACTGAGATATTTATGCTGCCCTTCATTAAAGGTAAATATTCAGTTACATTTGCATCTCCCATATACAAAGAGTTCAATTGTTCTGCTAATTTCATATCTCTTAAAATAAATATGATAAAACGTTCCAGTGGGTGGATGAGTTTAAAGGCTTTTATTCTCTGTGACAAAATTATTGATGACAACATATCATAAATGGCACTTACTCCATATACACATGTCACAAGAAAATGTAAAATATTAGAACAGTTATGCATGCAGGAACATTTACTTTTTAAATGAAAATATAACATCCCAATTTTAAAAACCATGTGGTTAAATCAAGAGAATGCATATGGAGAAAAGAGAGGACGTGAAATTCCACACGCGTTTGTGCTGATTTTCTTTTTGCTTACAGGTACTACACAGGTACTCAAATGTGATTGACTTTATTTAAGCCACAAAACACTGAGTCCCCCAGCAAAGCCCAGACAAATGGCACAGCCACACACAGCTCACAGCGCGCCGCCGACTGCTCTGGCTCCCAGAGGTACTTGTTCAGTGGCATTTTTTTCTCTGTTTGTTATCACCCTTTAACTTATTAAATATTAAACCAGCTCAGAAATCTGCATTTTATATCAAAATCAGCAGTCAAAGCCAGTAAAATGTATTTAGAAGATCCTGCGCTGGCCAATCGCGCTGGTGTGACTCCAGAGGCTGCACCTCTGCTGAGCACACTGTTATCTGCTCCAGACAGCGGTGGGGGATGTTTGGAACACGCTCCCAGGATGAAGACTTGCGTGTTCCAATCTTGTTTAAATCATCCAGACGTACCTCTGAGAGCCTAAAAACGGGTTACTGCAAATGGCATGGGTTTTTGTATTTTAATATGATTAATATTGTAAGACACACAAAGATATACGAAAGCAAGGATTTAAGAGAAATAAGCTAAGGAAGTAAAGCTTGTAAAATGCAACCAACACCCTCTGAAAATACCAGGCAGCAAAGGTTGCAATTTAAAGGAAGTAACAGCAGAATTCTCAGCACATGGTGGGGAGAGCAATGGCATTTTTACTGGGGCTGAAAACCAGAAGTGTTTGCTGATCTGTGCCAGCAGCTGAACTTTCAGGCCTACTTGTAAATAAAATCAAAATTGCAACTTCAGGTCCATGGATTCCCCTTGCCGTGGGCCTAAGGCGGAGGAATAGGCAGGAGCTGGGCGCTTCCCAGAGCCGGGATTTGGAGAATTTCAGAGTTAAATAAAGCAGATTTGTAACTGGCAGGATCCTCTCAGCACCGACGTGGTTCTTGCTCTGAGGCAGCCGATGGAGCAGAGCTGCTCAGCGGCACTTGACAACAGCAGTGCTCCCACAATTGTAACCCTCAAATCCAATCAATCCTTGCTCTTTGCATTTCAAGCAGCTCCTGGCTGCCACTGCCTGAAGATAACTATTTTACCACCTCTGTCATGCCTAATTAACAAGTCAGATGTACAATTTAGAAATTTTGCAATTAACCTGCTAAAATATTGCTGGAGGATGCTAATTGTTATGCCAGTTGCCATAAAAGCTCATTTGCATAACTTATGTGTGAAAAACAATTATGAGCGGCGTTCACAGACGCGGTCCACAAACTGCTCCTAGCTACGGATGAGAGGGCCACAAAAACACTTAATTCATTGCCCACAAAATTATGTTCCCCCTTTTCTTAAACAGCATCTGTTTTGTGAAGCCATATTCATAGAAAATCCCCAAATCAACAATTAGGAGCATATGTAAATGTGCGATTACAGTTCTTTTTCTTCCATTGACAAGTTCCCGCAGCCGTGGCGGCGCGGCGCGGGGCGGTGCGGGCTCCCCGCGCCGGGCACTGCCCGGGAGCCGCCAGCCCGACGGCGCCCGCGCCGCTATCGCCTCCCCGCAGCCGATCACTGGGGGCCACTTTAACAACAAAGAACCTAAAGTCAATTGTTTCTCCAGTGAATGGGCGTCTGTTCTCAGCATATATTTACCCAGGCGTTCAGGGCAGATTTTTACCATTAAATTGGAGGCTGTAGAACATGGTTGTTGTACAAATATTTACATTAGTGCTGACCACAGCCTTATTGCGGCACTCGGAGAGAACAATATCGGCAGCTCCGTCACCCCGGTTTGGAGGCCCGAGGCCCGCTGCCGGCCACAAAGCCGGAGCGCCGCTCGCCCTGCCCGTGGAGCAATCAGCTAATTCCAGCGGACAGCACGGTGCACGGCACTTCCATCAGGCCCCACCGTGTCACAGTTTTAGGGCGGGAAAACAAATGTGTGGGTTTTGCTCCGTGGAAAACAGGACACGGGCTCTGTGTGATTTTGGGTCTCGTTTCAAACAGGCAGTTCACTCAGCAAGGGCTCCCAGGCCAGTAAATACGACTAAACTAAAGGAGAACTTGAGTCTGGAGCCCCACAACACACAGCTGTGTGGTTCAGCACCGATGACATCACGCGGGGACACAGCAAGACGATGTCACTTGCACCTCTCCAAAATATTAGAGATTTAAAAGTTACATAACAATCTCGGTGATTAAACAGCAGCTGTTATGATAATCAGTCAGTAAAAGGAAATGGATTTGTTTAGTGTTAGCAACTACAATATTATTAGATGCTGGGTATATTGAAAGGAAGAAATATTTCCTTTATTGAACACAAAACACTATAAATTTAGGTAAACCGAAATTAGTTCATGTAATACACTGACATCCAAGAATTTATGTATAAAGAGTCTATCATTTAATTTTCAGACATTCAATTTCTATACTTGGTCACAGTCAAAAGGTCAAGAACCAACAAGTCAATAAGTTCCCAAGCTCCATATTGATATCACGTCACTGCCCTAACAAGTGGAGGGGAAGCAAGAAATAATTCACAAAAAAAAATCCTCAGCTGCCTTTGGAGGGCAAATCTCCCCCAGCGTCCCATGCCAGCGCTGGGTACCCAGAGAACTCCACCAGTGCCAAACCTCCCCAGCCCTGTGGCTGGAGGCATCGGGCAGGGTTGTGGTGCCCACACCCCAGCGCCCACTCTGCCGTCCTCGGGCTTCCTTTCTCCTTTTCACCCAGTGCAACACAAGAAAGAAATACGAGCTAGAAAAACTGATAGTTCCCACTCTATTTGAATAACAAGTGAAATCCTAAAAATCCCTCCACTGCATGTTATTACCAAGTGTATCTCCAGGTTTTATAGTGACAGGACTGTGCTATAATTTCTGAGAAAACCTCGGCATAAAGCTCCATAAACCCAACCACTCCTGTAATGTATCACCTTATCTAGTGCACAATCATTTCCACAACTTTTCATGTTAGTATAATTTGTACAAAAATGGTAATAAATACATCCTTGAAGTCAAATAAGAATCATTGCACAATCTACTGTAACTTGTTCTTACTAGTGACAGTCAATCACGCTACCAGGATCTCACATGAAAGAAAATAAGCAAACATTTGGGTGTTCTGTAATTACAAACCTCGCTAAAAGCACGCTTCCTTCTTTAATCAACAAATATAAGAAAGTGTGTCTGGCACAGCCTTTTGAGTGTGCCAACATGCCTTGAACAGCTACTGAACAAGGAGAGCACCGATCCCCAGCAACGGGAGCAAACCTTCTCCTTCTGTACTGAGCAAGCCAACCACCAAGGCACGAAACCCTGATATCCTTTAAGGAAGGTCTAACCATGGAGTAAAAAAACATTCCTGATTAAAGCCAAGAAAAGAAGAAGTCTAAGGAAAGCTTAATTTCTTCATCTCCAGGAGGTAGGACTCATCTGCGGCCAAAATGGAATGAAGCGGATACTGTAAATTTACCTCTGACATAACAATTTTAATTAAACCAAACAGTTGATAAAAATATTCCTTTTTAACACACAGCACCAAGTCAACACAACCTTCACAAAAAATCAGACAGATAGCATTCCCATTTTAGAGATAAGAGAAGCAAGCTCTGGCATTCAGTTCCATGAGGCGGTGGCCAAGCTCGGGGTGTGCCCTACCAAGGTCACCACATCCCTCCTCACCACATCCCTTACAGAAACTGGCGAAGAAGGTTCCTTCCCCAGCCAACAGCAGCACCAGGACTCAAACCCGCAGTGCCAGGATTTCCTCTCCAGCACCATCTTCTCCTGAAACAACGCCATCAGGGCTCTACTGGTAAAGTTAAGGTCGGCTTCAGAACATTTTCATTACTTAGTTCTTTTGTTCAACAATCTGAAACCCAAAATGAGCAGCTGGAGCCCAGCAACGCTTCCTTTTGCTGCCTGTGAGAACTGACTTTGCAGTGTCGGGTGATGTTTTGTTCCTTCCAGTATCAAAAAGGTTCACTATGACAACTAAAGTTTTGGATTGTACATTCCTGACGGGATTCTTTGGGCCAAGCTCTGGGGAGCCGTCGTGCTTCCCATGAGAACGGCCCTGGCCCCCGTGTGGGGGAGCAGGGCGGGCACGGCGGGCACGGCGGGCACGGCGGGCAGGGACCCGCAGCGCACGTGCCACTCGTCCTGCGCCTGTGAAACCCCCGTGGCTCCGGGGAGGCCGCCGCGCTTTGTGTCTCATGTGCTTCATGTTAAAGATTTCCCAACAGTGATAGACTTCAGCTGCCAGGATCAGGGAGAGCATGTGCATCCAGCATGAACAGCCCCCACACACAGCTCTGGGCCATTTTTTTATCCTTTTTCCTTTCTTTTAAATAACTATTGGGGCTCATAACAAGCACTGTCACTACAGCACTGCTCCCCTGATTGACTTTGCGACAATGATCTGTGGAGGAGATGGGCACTCAAACAGCCACTCTGCTGCACTCAGGCAAAGAGGACTAGAAAGGCTCGGGTTGGGTTTGCTTTGGGTTTATTTTTTGCTAAATTTTTGTTCCGTTTCCGAATTACTTCTCTGATTTTTTAAAAAACAGTATTGCAAAACCAAAACTAATCACAAAACTGTAGTAAAGCAGCTCAGAGGCTGAATGAAAACCACACATGCACACACACACCAAAACTCCAATCCTCAAAAAACAAAGGGAAAATTGAACTCTATCAGAACACCTCATCTTTGAGCCATCCTGGAGCATCCTGCTACAGCAGAGGTCTCAGCACAGTGATCTTATGTATCATATATGCTCTAATAAATAGGTTCAATGAGTTGAGTTAAGGGCAGGGTTTAACTATTAACTCTAAATTCCCTCACTCTTATGGCTGTAAGTCAATCCCTTAATGTTACTTTAACACAATTCCTGACAGTTGAATAAAATCTATGGTCAATATTACAACCCCTTCTTTCCTAAAGGAAGGAAAATACATGTGTGATTTGCATCTGAAATGGTGGGAAAGCTGTGGGTGAGTGGGGGTGACAAATGTCCACAGCCCTATTGGCCAGGAATCCGAGCCTTCCATTTGCCTTCAGCCAGCCGGGCCCTCACACCAGCCCTCAAAACAGCAGAACTGGCAAAACCACCTCCACACAGGTACAGCTCTCAGCACAGCAGCTGGGAGCAGGCAGAGACATTAGAATACAAAGCTGTAAGATATATCTAAAATAATCCCACAAAAATCAGATGACACAAAGAATTCTAATACTTTCCTTTTGTTAAGATACAGTAACTGAGAATACAATGAAATTCTTCATGTTCAGTATCTCCCATTAGATCAATTAATATTCAGAGAAAGGCTTTAACATGAAGTTTAAATAATCATAGAAGGAGAAAAAGAACCACCAATGTTCTAGAAGCTTCTCTAGACCTTTCAATCAATTTTATTTATATGCAAAACCAAGAGAAACTCAGAAAAAACAAAGCTCCTCCTGATGCTAAAGCTCTCAATTTACTGACAGGCAAATGGCTTCATGCTGCCACTTAATCTCATTTCTTGCATAATGCCCTCTAATTAGCATATCAAAGTGAATTAATACTTCTAGGGCATTAGCAATGGGAAAATCTGCTCCAGGCTTCACAATAGCAGTTAAGCAAGAGCCAAGAAATCCTCAAAAACACCACAAACCACTTTGCATTGCAAAACTGTTCAATTTATTTATCCTCTCTCTCTAAACACTTTTACCGCACACTGTTTTACTACTGTTCACCAAACAAAATGATAATTGCCAAAGTTACCAGCATCTGTAATGCCTGTTTAGAATCTTAATTTAGATTGTGTACTTGAAGCTCTCTAGATGCTTCCATTGACCCCGTCATACACCACAGGACATAATGGAAAACTGTTGTTCTTTTAAAAAATGCCGTCAGGATAATATTATTAAATAACCTTTTCCACTTACAATAAATGATTAAAAATTAAATAATCTATGACAAAGCCACCTGCTGGACAATAAGGAATGAGAGATTGGCTTTAAATGTTGATGCATGACTGAAGTATAGCAAAAGGGTTTGACCTGTAAACACATGATCCAAACCCACCTCCCTTCCAGGTGATGGATTTGTATTACATGGGATATTCAGTGATTCACATTGTTGCAGTCCCTGTGACTGTGCAACACGCATTGAACTGATCATTAACAAAAGAACTGAAACACCTCAAAGAACATAAAATTAAAGTAAGTGCATAATGATTTTTACTATATGCTTTTATGCAAAACATGCTATTTTTATTCAATTCCTGATGCAATAAACACATTTGAGCTGTTACAATCAGAGATCAGAGCTTTTCTCCTTTAAAAAATGTTTTTAGAATCCACATTCAGTCACAGGTCACTTTGCAAAATATAAATTGTAATTTATAAACAAGGTCTAAAAACCCCTGAAACTTCATCACCTTTGGGCTCTGCAGCAGTCTTTAAAAATAGAAATAGACCACTGAGGGGAAAAAAAAACAAACACCCAAACCCTACCTCCCAACACCAGTACTCCCACCCTAAGCCCAGGAAGGGCCTGGAGCACCAAAGGAAGGCCAATAACAAAGAGTAGAAGAAAATGCCGGGGGGCAGTGGGGTTTTCTGCATTTCTGTTTGCAACACGGAGGGGAAAAAAAAGTACAGTAATAACAAAATAAATTATGCTGGATATTTATCTGGCGCTTCGAGCCTTCCTGAAGAATGTGCATTACTGAAAAACCCAGTGTTGAAGGACCAGGCTGCATTACCTTTCCTATTTAATTCCCTGCTTCCTCCCTCAGTCCCGGCAGCACGATGGAGGAGCTCTAATGTCCAGCTGAGCTGCACAATTCATCTGTTTGGCTGATGAACTACTCCAACTCTATAAAAGCATGAACTGTAAGAGCTGACAGAAACTTTAATAATTTATATTAAATATTGATGTGAATTATTTACTCCATTCACACTTAAAGCCAGGAATTGCCTACCGGAGAAAAGCAAACGTGACAAAAGGTCAACACGCTGGTGAGAAAAGGCAGGCGGTGTCAGGCATGTGTTATCTGAACCATGCTGATCACCTTGATAAGCGAAGAGCATTAAACATGACTGCTGAGCAAACAAACAAAGCATTCTTCTCGGGGTGTCAATCGCGGCTCCGACAGCTCGGGCTCAGCGCGGCGCCGGCCGCGGATGCGGCTCCGCTCGGGGCTCCGCTGCTTTGGGCTCCTCGCGCGGAGCCGCCTCCGCTCCCGCCGCCGAGCAAGCACGCACCGCGCCGCCACGGGGCCCCACGGGCAAGGAGCGGAGGAACGGCCCGAAACCCGAGGCCACGTCCGCACCGGACCGCCACGCGCTCCGCTCCGGAATTACTAACACGGCCTTCGTGCGGGTTTAAATATTGCCTTGCATTTGTAACAATTTAGAGTGTCTAATTCTGCTTATATTTGTCTACGGTAGACTGCAAATATCATTATATTAATGCTCCACACAAATCAATGTTTAAATTGAAAAAAGACAGCATAATATCCATATCATACAATTTTACCATTGAAAGCTGCAGGAACAGAGCTTGATAAATGTGTTAAATCCTGGGGAAAAAAAAAAAAGAAAAAAAAAAAAAGACTGTTTTGCATTCCCTACATGCCATGATAATAATTTATCTCTGAATGCAAAAATTCCTTAACTTACAACAAGCATCCTAAAATACACCACACGGTAACTGCTATAATTTGGTATTTTCAGATAAGCGAGCAAATGTGTAGAATTCAAAAATAAATGGAAGGACATGAAAGACAGCTATAAAATAAAATAAATAAAATAAATCCTTCCTCCTGAATAAATTAGGGTTGACAAGTAGGGCCAAATTTATCCCTTACAGTGGGGGGGAAAAAAATCTCTGGAACCACTTATCCCAGTACTCAAGGTGAAGATGGATATTTAAATGCAACAAGGAGCACCAGCAATAGGAAGCGCTGAAGGTAAGGTGCAGTCTCAGGTTCTGTGAGACAAAATACCACAAATTTCTCTAATGTCTATAATCACCAAATCGCCATTTTCTCAACTAGAGAAGTGCCCTGGTAGAAATCCACCAAAGAACCAGGCTGCTGATAATGAATGTGTTGGAAACAGATGACCAAATGACAACCAAGACACTTTATTCAATTTATTTTTTCCTAGTAGGACATTTATGAAGAAAAGCAATGTCATTGCCATAAGGACAGTGCAAACGACCAAACGTTCTGCTGCACGGCATCATTTGTAATACATCTGCTGGCAATTAAAAAAATACATTCAAAAGTACAACCACTGGGTCCGTGACAAACCTTGGTACTGAAGCATGAGATGGAAGCAAAATCTAAATAATTTAAGCTGAGCTGGATGCACATAAACGCCCAGCACTGACTTCTTCAGGTAGTTAGGGAACAACAAAATATGTATTTAGCAGCTTGGGAAAAAAAACAGGACTGTACATAAATATTTTAAAGAGCTAAAGTAAGTAACAATAACATCAGAGCTGATATTTAGAAAATAGCCAAGATGCACACACACACTCCCACACACACCCACATATATGTATGCTGTCAGTGCCATTTCATTGTTCCATCTGCGTCCTCTCATGCTCCGGCAGGACTGAGGGTTACAGTGGATTACTGAGAGTTGTTCGCACTGAACCCTCGCTGGAAAGTTGCAATTTGTGCAGTGCAAGGGCAGAGTGCTGCGCCTGGCTGCTCCAGCCGCGCGGTGCCCACAGGGGTTAACATTTCCCTTGCAGCGTGCCAGCAGGGCAGGCTGCTCCAAGGAGTCCCCGGCCGCGGCTGCAGCCCTGCGGCGCATTGACAAGGGGCGTTCCCGAGCCCGGCCAGGTCATCAATAAGGAGCTTTGCAGCCAGGCGGGCCCGGTGCAGCCCTTTCATCACAGGCACGGCAGCGCACGGCCGGTCACAGCTGTAGCAATAAACATAAAGGTAACTTACACGGGAACAGCGAGGATTAACCCCGTGGCTGACACGCGGTTTGTCCGGTTTCCAGAGCTTTTTTCATTCATTCTTTAACACCAAAATCTATGCACGGGGAGAACGTTCTTAATGAACATTTTCATCCTCTCTCTTTAGACATAAAAAATAGTTGCAGCAGCCCGAGCAGCCGAGCAGGCCTTTCACTTCCCCTGCGGACACCTCCTGCAGTCGAGAAGTTCATTAACTTTTATGATCTTCCCAAGTCAGTCCTGCTTATAAGCCTCACAAAGGCCACAAATCTGGCAAACCATCATGTATGCCATTAGGCTTTACTAGGAAATGAATGCTATTTAGGGGTGGTGGTGACAGTAAATTCGGGGTTGCTTGGCAGCTATCATTGTTGCTGCTGGACTTGGGGAAATAAATAAATAAATAAAGAACTGTAGATGTGTGCACCGTTATGCACGTGAATTCAGACATTTTTATAAATGTGTGATCCTGTCTCCACAAATGACTTTTAAGACAAAAACCTAAATTATCTATCGGCACAGTCCAGGACCTAACAATATGTTGCTCCATTGGGAAATAATTGCAATTCTCTAAGACATTTTAAAACTACAAGAATTAATATATTTTCACTTCTTTCTCCACAAGAATAACCAGGACCCCAGGTTGAGCAACATCCTGGAGGAAGCTTAATAAAATCACCGGTCTGTAGGTGTTTTAGTCAGTAAAAAAGAGCTATTAAAAAAAAAAAAAAACCAAACAATGGTGCAAATCAGTTTTCGATTCCTTCTGGCAGGACGTGAGGAAGCGGAGTGTGACACAGGTATGCAACAGATGTGAGCGTGTGCCCAGTGACACCTCAGGGACGGGCAGAGCACAGCCAAAGGGAGCCAGCGGCTCCTCACTCGCTCATCTTCCTGTTTATTGGAGGGGCTT
The DNA here is from genome assembly GCF_012460135.2 of Molothrus ater. Classification (NCBI taxonomy): domain Eukaryota; kingdom Metazoa; phylum Chordata; class Aves; order Passeriformes; family Icteridae; genus Molothrus; species Molothrus ater. The sequence continues at coordinate 10,958,440 of NC_050497.2, read as the reverse complement.
CGGAAGAACTCTGGTATAATTTTTCTTTGAACTAATTAAAGCCAGAGGTGGCAGTTTCTTTATGAACACCGTGCTACCTTGTGGTTGCCTCTCAGAATACACACAGCTATTAATAGCTGTAAAGCACTTAAATGTATTATGCAGCACTTTTGAAAATGTTAAAATGTTAAAAAAGAAATGTCAGGCTAAATTCAGTAACTCAGTGATTTGCTTTGTACATGGTAAATACCTCACAGGGAGAAAAAATAAAAATCTTCAGCTCCTGACCCTGTGTGAGGCTTTCAGAAATGAGATGCATCCATTAACCCTTGCTGGGAAGTGACAGAGTGGCTCCATGCAAATTGAGGATTCCTCCTTGTGCTCTCTCCCATCCAGTCTCACAAAGTCCTTGCTGAAACTACTGTACTGAAACTACTAAAATGCAAATAAATACATAATTCAATATAAAAATTACTTAAATATCGCATGACTTGTTTCTGAACAGATATGACTTCCTCACCTCTGGAGGAAGGCAGTGATGAAGCCATCACAGCAATTCCCACACCCAGGTAAACTTTGGTTCTGATCAGGAAGAATTAAACACCAGCACACGACCCCATGGGAGGCAGGTTTAAGCACCTGGTGATTGTCGGACCCCAAGACAATGCAGAGCCCTAGGTGGAGAGCGGGACACCTCTGCTTTAACTGCATCTCAGACCCTTCCTCGAGCTTCCAGTTTGGAATTGAGCCGTTCCCTCCAAGAACAGCTTCCAGATAACGGGCTACAATTTATTTTCAGGTTTTCTTTGGTTTAGCACACTAAGTAAAGCCTGAACAGACATTTCACCTCAACTGGGAGACCCTGAGTGAAGGTCCCCTTCCGGGAAGAGTTTTTGGTGGAGGTGTGGATCCATCTCCATCAATCACTCAGAGCATTAATCGTGTCCCTCCCGTGCTGCGGGGCTGGCAGGAGCTCGCCTTTGGGCAGGCAGACGCCTTCACTCTTTGTTGGTTCTCACAAAAGAGAGATAACTTGAAAACTTGCCCGACTTCTTGCAGCACAAATGCAGGATCCCAACTTACAAGTTATCACTGAAACACCCCGAAAGGTTTCAGACCACAGAGCCTCTTGTCAGGTTCCCCCTCGCCTGCGAGACGGCGGCGGCCTCACAAACACCCTGTGCCAGTAATCCCACTGCTGAAAGGACTCGGGCTTTCTTCGCAGCTCACCTCTGACATGTGGCTGACTACACTTGCCTTTCAAAACACTGAGGCTAAGCCCTCTGCAAATAAAGTGACCGCGGGACCTACGCCTGCCTCCTTAATTGAAATGTGCCTCCTGCAAATGTCTGAACACCGAGGGCAGGTCGCTCTCTGGCTCCGGAGCAGGACGGGCAGAGAAGTTTAGGGCAAGGCAGGAAACAAACACAAGCCGAAGGAAAGGGGTTACTAGCCGGCCGAGGTGGAACGTAGGTAGGTGGGAAGGGAGAGGGATCATTCCCCTTATCCCGGGTAATATAATGCAACATAAAGCAGAATCAATCTTAATATTCACAACACAGTCAATACCCTAGTGCTTAGCTGTCAGCAGGAACTGAAGTGGATCCCTGGTAGCAAAGAAACCCTTGGACATAAAGCACCATAATTCACAGAGAACCGCTCACTCCGGGCTCCACGGCTCAGATTTGCAATGATTTCACGTTGGGTTGTTTTCATCCAGGTTTATTTTTTCAGTGCGGAATTACGCAGAACGTTATTGAGTATCACATAGAGCTAAAAAGCCAGGCAATGGCTTAAGCTATATGTGAATAATTGACTATTCATTTTTAAATCCAGTCATAGTAAATGTTTTTGCTATTGTTAAATGTTTTTACTATTGTTAAATGTTCTTATTCTCACTAAATATTATTTTCACTAAATGTCCTTGTTCTCATAATACAAAGCAGAATACTTTGCGAATTTTCTTCTTTAAACAAACAAACAAAAAATTCTATAAATTCAGTGATGTGAAAAAATTGCAAAAAAATCTCCTAAAATGCCCACAAGAAAAGCACGGAGTTTATTCCTGTCGCGTTAATGAAGACGAAAAAACCCGCACTTTTGAGATGATTTTTGATAATTTTGGCGTTTAAAAACCCAGCGCCCGGGAGGCGCCGGAGCAGCGCCGGGCACAGGAGCGGGGTCGGGGCGCCCACGGCGGGGCCGCCTCGGGTTCGGCTCGGCGCCCCCGCCCCTCACGGAGCTCCCGGTCCGGTGCCGGGGTTAAATCCCGCGGTCACACCGCCCCGGCATGTCTTTCACACACTGTCTGACGGTAACACGGCAGCGCGGACGCTCCGGGGCCCCGGGGGCCGTGAGGGGGGACCCCCGCGCCCTTTCACGGCGCTCCCGCCGCCTCAGGAGCCGCCGGGTGCCCCCGGCCCCGCGGGGCTCCCCCGGCCCGGCCCGGCCCCCGCCCCCGGCGGCGTGAGGGGCGCCGGGCCCGGCGCGGCGCAGGCGGGAGCGCTAAGATGGCTGCGGCGGCGGCGGCGCGGGCGGCCCGTACCTGTTTTCTCCTTGATCTCGCAGAGGACGCTGAACAGGGCGGGTTTCATCCTGTGGCAGTTCAGGGCGTGTTTCCTGCAAAAGAGCACAGGACAAGCGGTTAGCGCCGGGCTCCAGCAACATGGCGCCTTCCCCAGCCCCGCGCTGGGGCCGCTCGCCCCCCGGCCGGGGGTCCCGGGGCCGCGGGCAGCGAGGGCCGGCCGGAACCTCCCTCATCCCGCTTCGCTTTCATGCGGAATTATCTTTGTGCAAACACCGCCCGAACGAGGGGGAAAAACCACCCCCCTTGTCCCCGTCCTGCGATATTAGAACTGATTTATTAAGGAGATTGGGAGGGGGGGGGGGGAGGTGTGCAGAGTTAACATTGTTTTTGTATTTATTGTGATTTAATACAGCCAGGGTTTGGTTTGGGTTTTATTCACACACACACACCCTCTCCTGCAGCAATATCTGGTCAGATTTATAATTCATCTGCTGCCACTTTGAGACAAGAAAAGAAAGAAAGAGGCAAAGTTGTACTTTGAGGGATGGCTGGACAGACAGACGGATGGACGGCGGCGCAAAGGCCGGTATCCACCGGACAGTGTCCAGCGGGAACGGCAGGGACCAGCCACAGCCTCCCGCGCCACAGTGACGGCAGAACCATCGCACACTTCTACATTTATCATATCTATTTTTTTTTTTAAGGAAAGAAATCATTAAATAGCATAAATAGCAACTTGGCTCTGCCTTGGCTGCTGGTAATTTCTCTTACGGCCCCAAGAAGTTGCTCTTAATTGTGAGACTCCGGGTCTCTGCAGAGGAGCAGGAAGGAGAGAAACAAAAACCACACACACACACCAAAAATAATTTAAAAAATAATAATATTAATAATAATTTTTTTAAAAGACAAGGTTTAATTAGACGAAACCAACTTTGCTTGTGCCTCATCCAGGCTTTGGTCAGTGATGGTCATGATCTGATGGAGGATGTCGCCGATGTCCTGCTTCCTGCCGTCGCCGTCAGCCCCTTCGTGTCCGTGGGGAGGCGGCAGGGCCATGCCCCCCTGCACCGAGTGCCCGGCCAGGTTCACGCCGGCCAGAGTCTGCAGCATCCTGGACTGATCGTCCATGGCTCCGGGCCGGGCCGCGCTCCGGGCGGTCACGGCAGCGCCTGCCCCGCTCAGTCCCAGTGCCGCGCTCCTGACCGCGCTCTGCACACACACCACGAAAAAAGGGAAAAAAAAAAAGAAGCCAAACAAAACAATAACAAAAAAAAAATGTAGTATTTGTGTTTTGACCGGATCTCAGCTGTTTATTCCACTCTCTTCTCCTTCCCAGGGCAGTAAATCACTCTCTTCTTTAGTTACAATCTTCTTTCATCATCATCATATTGGTGCCTCGGATAAATGAGCTGAGCAGATTTCTGTGAGGTTTTCCTGGTACAATCTTCCTCCAAAGCTTTTTTTTTTTCCTTTTTTATTTTTATTGTTGCTTTTTATGTCTTTCCCCACGTGTCCAAAAATCTTCTTTGCAAAAAGGCAAAATTAAAAAAAAAAATTAAATGCAAAATCAAAAAAACTCGCTTTCAAATCCTTCAGAAGTTGGGAGGGTGCAAACAGCAAAAACCACAACAAACCAGCGAACACCCCCACCCCCAAATTGCAACATAAAAAAGCCAAGAAAACACAATCACAGAGGGAAAAAAAAAATTAATCGCCCTCCCCCCCAAATAACAAACGATCCCAAGTCTGTGCACGGGGGTGAGACAGCAGCAATCAAAAGTTTGAACTTGTGCAAAGAAAAGAGCGGAAATAACGGGGAAAGAACTGTAAAAAAATTAATTACACACTCTCTGCAAAGCAATGTGCAAAAATATCGGCCCGCCGGAATTTATGAGCCCCGCGCCCGGTGCCCGCGCGTGTTTTATGTTGTTTGATGGCCGCTCCGGTGAGGGATTGACAGGCTGCCAACGCCACTCACTCACCGCAGACGTGTCACCCTGTGAAGGAGCCGAGCGGCGCGCGAGAGGGAGCGGAGCGCCGGCCCCGCCCCGCCCGCCGACCCCGCCCCGCCCGGGCTCGGCCCCGCCCCGCCGGGCGGTCCCACCGCCCCGCCCCGCCCCGCCCCGCCCCGCGCGGGGCCCCGCCCGCCCCGGTCCGCGCGCGCGGCCCTCCCGCGGGGCCCAGCGGCGCCCGCGCTCCCGGGGCGGGCGGGAGGCGGCGGCCTCGTGCGGGAGCGACGGGCGCGGCGGCCAATCGCTGTGCGGGAGGGCGGGAGCTGGCGGCGGCATTGGCCAATCGGGGCGCGCAGGATGGTGTCGTGCCCGCCCGCCCCGCCTCGGGCCCTCTCCCGACTAAGGAACTTATGATTGGGCCGTTCGAACGGCGGCGTGGGCGGGGCGAGCAGCCCGGGGCCCGCCCCCGTTGCCGTGGTGACGGAGGCCCGGGCCCGCGCGGTCCCGCCGGGCCGGGTCCGATGCCTCCGAACTCCCGGGGGAGGCCAGGCCCGCCCCGGGGCCGGCAGCTGCGGCCGTGAGATGGAGCCCCGGCGCAGGATGAAGGGTCCCGGGCCGGTGTGCTGGGGCCCGTGCCTTGAGCGTGTCCCCGCGGTGAAGCTGCGGGATAGAACGGGAGCCTTTGGCACAGCCCACGGCCCAGGCCGTACGTTACCGGCGTCATTGCAAATTATCTTTTTGTAAATCTGCACAGAACCGCGGAAATGGGAAGAGAATAAAGCACAGGCACCAAGGGTAATTACGAGTTCATTCTCTTAAGAGGTTACCTGCAGGTCGCTGCCACCCCTCCTCAGACTGTCCTCACGTGGGACACTGCCCCGTTCGCTCCAAATTCCTTCAGTCCTGGTCCGTTTTGCTCACACGGCTGCCCCCATAGAGGCCTCGTAGGGAAGGCTGCTGTAGGTGCGATGGACAGTCACAGCGGCACTTAAACCATCCTTAATGTGCTGAATGTGCTCTGTCCGTGACGGACAATCTCAGCGGAGCCATGCCCAGACTCATCCTCTAACCTTCCTGGTGGTCTGGCTCATGCCTCAGGCTTGGCATGGGCCAAGCAGAGCTCCCGGCTCCCCCAGTCCCAGCTGGCATCACCGTCCCACACCGTCACTCAGGCCCTGCATGTCACAGGAACCCTTTCACCAATGGCTGGGGTCAGGTGTGGCTGGTGCAGATGGAGATGGCTCCTGGTCAACAAATCTGTGCTCTCACTGTCCCCCCCATGCAATTAGTGAATTCATTCACATTTCAATTACTTTACATCCTAATTATTCCACCATTGTCTGTCTTGAGCCAGTGAGTTTTCAGGGTTATCCAGTTTTACTAAGAATGCTACCCCAAAGGCATTTTAAATTGGTATTATTGTTTATTATTGTTTATTATTATCACCGATGCATTTGCAAACGGGACAGGACTCCCTGGCCCTGCAGGGACCTGCTGGGCCTCACCACATCGGTGGAAAGCTGCTGTTCTGGGTGATTTTTTGTACAGTTTTAGAAGGCTGAGTTCAGAGCTCTGGCTCTTTCAGCTGCAGCCGGGCACTCCCTGTGAGATGCCCTGTGCTGGGGCAGCTCCAGCTCCTGCCCTCGCTCTGCACTGCCAGTCACTGGTACCTGCTCCTCACAGGCCCTTGGTGGCACTTGTGCCATGCTGTCCACTGTCTCCCTCTCAAAGGCAGCTGCTTTTTGATGTGTGCAACTGCTGAGACGCGTTAGCCTTTCCTCAGGGATTTTAATTAACAAGTGTCCTTACTTCCACAGGAAATTGCAGAAGCTGCACCAGCAAGTCTGGAAAGGTGACAGGGACACACGGCCAGGAACAGGAACCCTGGGAACAGCTGGGAACAGCTGGGAACAGCTGCAGCTCCAGGAGGCCGCGGGTGTGGCTGGGCACCCCTGCTCGCCCCGGCAGCCGTGTGGACACAGCCCCGGAGCCCCGGGTACCCCAGGGACGCTGCTCACGGCCTGGGGCAGCGCTCGGTCCCTGGCCCGGGCAGCAGCGACCGTGTGCGGGGTTCATCCCGCTGTGTTTGTACACCGAGCGCTACCTGCACTGTGCTTTTATTGGAAATAAAATTGGAAACAAAACTGGTGCGGTCCCCGTGAGAAAAGCTTCCTGTGTGTGGTCGTGCGGCACCGGCTGTCCCGGTACCGACCGGGGCATCACGGGCTGGGCTGCCGTGCCCACCGGAGCCCGTGACCCGCTCCGTGCGGCCGCACCGCCTCCGGCCGGGCCGCTCCGCGCTGCCGGTGCCGCCGCCCCACCCGTTCCGCGCCGTCATTTCCGCGGCCGCGGCGCTTCCGGGTCGCGCGCGGCCCCGCGCCCGTTCCGCCGGACCCGGACCCGGAAGCGGCTGCGCGGCCCCGCGGCGGCGGCGGCGGCGCCGGTAAGTGCGGGGCGGGGGGGCGGCCGGGGCCGGGCTGCCCGCGCTGTCAGCCCCTCGCGGGCCCCGCGGGATGCTCTGACCGCCGGCGGCGGCCGCCAGCCTGCCCGGGACGCGGCTCGGGGCACCGGCGCTCACCGGGCGCGTCTCCCGGCGGCGCGGCGGGAGCAGCGCGGGGCGGGCGGAGCGGGGCAGGCGAGCGGCCGGCAGCGATGGGTGGCGGGGCCAGGTGAGCGCGGCGGGGAGCCCGGGATGCCCCGGGCAGCGGGAGGCACGCGGCTGCGTGCGGGCTCCGGCCGCGTGCCGGTCACTCCATCCCGGTCCCGTGACATGTGTCCCTGTCACACGGCCCGGGCCCGTGTCCCGGCCGCACGGAGGGCTCTGCCCGCCCCGCTGCCCCCGGCGGCGCTTTGGGCAGCATCACGCCCAAATGCCGGTCTGGACGGGGCTCCCGGTTCTGCACCTGCCCGCCGGTGCCGTCAGAGCCGGGAGCAGCACCGGGGGAGCGGGAAAGCGTCCGCGAGATGCAGCAGTGAGTTGATTTCTGTGCTAGCGGAAGTTTGGAAATTGACTGCAAAGAGATGCCAGAGCCAAGCTTGGGTATCCCGAGTGTTCTAGACGAGTTTGGGCGTCAGGGGATTATCAGGTAGATGCAAGGCTGGGAATTAGACTCTCTCGGTTACTTTTCCAAATTCAGAACAGCTCCATTCACGGACACTTTTTTGGGTTAGATTAAAAATAAATTGAGATCAGCATGTACGTATAGACTTGTACAGAAATAACTGAAGCAGGGAGAACCAGTTTAGTCAATTTCTGTATCGGTCGCGTTTCAGGTCTTTGTTGTAACACCCTTTCCTCATCTGTTGGTTAAATTTTCACCCGATTGCAACAAGTAACAAATTGAAAATAACAAATAACGAATGTTAAAATAACAAGTAACAGCTACATTCCTGTTGTGCATTTCCTTTGGATCGGTGAAGGCCTCTGCAGGTGAAGCAGCCTGGCACAGGGATCTGTGTTATGTAGCACGAAATTTTCCCGACCATTCGAAGCTGTGAGCGTGAAAAGCACACACCTATATGGAAAGGTCAGTTATGGCAACAAATGGCACAGCACGAGCAGCATACTGGTCACAGCCCCATGCAGCAGCTGCCCATTCCCATGCACTCTTTTTGGAGATCACACAGTCACTGAGGTTGGAAAAAACCTCTGAGATCATCGAGTCCAGCCTCTGACTGAGCACCAGCTTGTCCGCCAGGCCAGAGCACTGACTGCCACTCCAGTCACTCCCTGAGCACCTCAGGGTGGTGATTCCACCACCCCCCAGGGCAGCCCCTTCCAACCCAGACAGCCCTTTGTGTGAGGAAATTCCTTCTGGGATCCGAGGCCAAACGACACTGGCTGAGAAATGGGGATGGAGCTCACGTGTCTTCATCTGTTCCCGTTCAGGGACAGACCCTGCCCCACACCTGGGGACCCTGCCCCACACCTGAGGACCCCGCTCCACACCTGGGACCCTGTCCCACACCTGGGGACCCTGCCCCACACCTGAGGACCCCGCTCCACACCTGGGGACCCTGCCCCACACCTGGGACCCTGTCCCACACCTGGGACCTGCCCCACACCTGGGGACCCTGCCCCGCACCTGGGACCCTGTCCCACACCTGGGACCCTGTCCCACACCTGGGGACCCTGCCCCACACCTGGGACCCTGCCCCACACCTGGGGACCCCACTCCACACCTGGGACCCGCTGTGCAGAGGGGCTGCCTCAGGTGTTGTAGCAGAGCTCTCCAGGGTGTTTCTGTTAGTCTGACACAGACTCCAGGCTGTGAAGTTTTATATTAGCTCTGTGTGTGTCTGAGCTCAGGAGCTCCATCAAAGTGTGGTGCCTTGTTGTTCACTGTCTGTCAGCTCAGTTTCATATCCCAGACAGCACAAGGGCAATCCCTACCTTGTTTGCTTATTGCCTGAGAAGTGCTGTATCTAAATCCATTATTCTGAGAGCAAAACAAAGCTCCTTGAATATGTTTTGTGTGCTCTTGAAAGAGACAGACCCAAAATTAAAAGCCAGAGGAACAGGGGATTCATCTTTTGCTGAAGGAATGTGGATCTGTCCAGTTCCATTTGACATAAAGGCCCAAAGGGGCTGAAGATCTCAGGCATTTTTAAGTAGGTCTGATCATCATGAGTGTTTCTTACATCAAAAGCAGCTTGCATGCTGCTGTATTTAAAAAATAAGATTATGACCATGTTTTTAATGCAATAAAAATATTTCCATGCACTCGAAAGTGGAATGGCAACAACCTAAAGAAACTGACAAGGAGCAAAGTGTTTGTTGTGGCAGGTGCTGCTGTTCAGGGCACCCCTGCCTGGCAGTGCCAGACCCTCGGTGGTGCTGCTGCAGAGCTGTGCAGTGGCTGAGGGCCCCTGAGCTGCCTGGGCCTGCTTCGTGTCCCCAGGCTCTGTCCTGGCTCCAGGCAAGGCAGCTTCTGTCAGCCTGGGGACCTTTGCGTGTGTAAAACCCAAACTTCTCAGTAGCAAACAGGCAAAAAGGTAACATGGTGAAGCTTCCTCATTCAGTTATTTTTGAGATTCAGTTATTTTTGAAAACCTTGTATTGATGTTTATGAAATTTATTAGGTTTTTTAGGCTCTTGAATATCACACTGAGAATTGTGAAAATAGCAGCTCTAGTCTGATATTTGGGCACTGTGCTTTCATTCTCCACTCTCCAACAAGATATTTATCACAGAATCCCAGAGTGGTTTGGTATCCTATCCATTCCCTGTGTCCTGTCCCTCCATCCCTTGTGTGTGGTGTCTCTCCATCTTTCCTGTAGACTCCCTTCAGGTGCTGAAGGCTGCATTAGGTCACTCCTGGCCCTCTCTTCTCCAGGCTGAGCAATTCCCATTCTCTCAGCCCTCCTCATAGCAGAGGTGCTCCATCCCTCTGAACGTTTTTGTGGCCTCCTCCAGACCCGCTCCAACAGGTTGATGGCCTTTAGGAATGTTCAAGCTCAGCAAATTATCTTTAAAGCATTTTAGGCATATGAGTGACAGAAAGTGTTCCATGGAAAAGCAGCTTTGTTGAAAGTGTTCCTTCCCAGCTTTCTGTGCAAAAGTCCATCAGCTTCACCTTCCCCTGGACAGAGACTGCTGTTCCCCTGGAAAAGAGTGTTCAGCAGGAATAAGAGTGAAATGAATGCTATGTGTTATTTACAAGGCCCTCTGGTTTGGTTTTGTTATTTCAAAGCCAGCAGCAATTCAGCCTCAGTCATGAGCTCAGCTGTTGTTTCTGCACGGTGATTCTCCCCCATGCCTGCTGTGAAATGGGTCGGGGGGCTCCGGGGTGGGGGTCAGCCCAGGGTGGCCCTGCAGCTGTGCCGTGAGGCAGGGAACCCTGCAGACAGCAGGAGAAACCCGGCTCCATCAGAGGCATTGAAAATGGAGAGAGGTTTGGCCGTAGTCAGGGAGCAGAGCCGGGCGCTGGGAGCGCTGGATCCAGCATTCAGCACAATATCTGAATGAAAAATGACAACACTTTGTCATCTGTTCAAATTGATATTGCACTCTCGGCTGTGACAGCTGAAAAGGCCCACAGGTGCCATATAAAGAGGTGACCATGTTGTCATATTTCATTTAGGCATCCCTCTGCAAAGCCATAATTACCTAATTAGGTTGTTAATTAGGAGATTAGCATTTCGCTATATTGATAGAATGCTCTTTGCAGGCACGAGTCTAGATACAGATTTGTCTGCTCTAATTTATAATCTCTGCATTTTTTTATACTTATTTATTTGCTTAAAATCTTGATGCAAGATTTCTCAGGTTAGCAGAGAATCAACTTGTCTGCAATTAAATAAAGATTTGACAAGATCAGGAAAGAGAAGAGTGAATACTTCCCATACATACCCCAATATTTTCTCCCCCCTCTAAAGCTCAGTAATTAAAATATTGGAATTGGTGTTATTTGCATCCTGATTAGTGTGACAACAAAAGTATAGCCAAATTCCAAGCACTTCAAAAATACAGAGCTATTGCCAGATTGATTTACAGGTCTGGAAATGAACAAATAATTTGTTGGAAGTTGTGTGTAATGTAGTGTTTGCTCATCATAACTTCCCAATTCCAGTCTCTCTTGTGAGAGAGCCTCTTTGTATGACTGTAAATGATTATTTTCTTTTTAATGATAGGACCAGAGCGTGAGTGACAGCTTCTGCAGATAAGTATTCACTCTTAAATGCACTTGAGCTTTTGCTGAAACATAAACTTGAATGTTCGAATATTTCAGTTCACTTTCCTTTATCCTGCCTGCCCAGGACCTGTCTGTGTTTGAGGGGGTTGATTATTTTGGCTGCTGCAAATGCAGATAACCAGAACCATTTCTTGTGCAATTGCAGACAGAAGTTGACTGGGAAATTATTTCATAGAACCTGAATCATAAATTTTGAAGTATGTTCGTGCCGTCCTGTTCCTGCTTATATGACGCTGGGGGAAAAATCAATTTTTAATTCTAATCTGCCTATCTTTTTCATTAGTTTTTAAAGATCACTTTGAAGAGCTACAGTCGAGGAGGTGTTTGAGTACAAGGACTATGGAAGCCCTTGAATGATAACATGACCTGCAATGGTATACAATTTTTCCAGCTTGCTATGTTTTGAGTTTGTTAGCAGTTGTCTTGGATCCAAATTGTACCTTCCACGAGTTGTGTCTTTGGAATACTTTTGTTTACTTTGAATAGGGCTTTAATTGTTAATTACTTTCTTAAAGAGGATAGTCAATTTAAACAATATTAAAACAAACAAACAAAAAACCAAAACAAGCTACAGCTTTGCAGAACATGAGGAAAGAAGGTTTTTTCCCCCTACTTCTTACTTTTATAATTTGGAGAGGAAGATACATTGCAGGAATTGGAGAGTTTTGTGGGGAATTTGGAACTGCTTTTAGCCATTTGAACTGGAGGACTCTTAAAGCCATTCCATTAAAATTGGTGGAACTTCAAAGTTGTAGCTCTTTCCTGCAGCAGAACATTTTTAGTTGCTGACAGCTTTCTCTGATTTTATTGCTTCTTGCAGCTTGTTTAGAGGTCTGTGTGTTTCAAAGCATGAAAGGCAAAAATATCAACCCTTTGTGTTTAGGGACATGTTCTTCAGTTGGAGATGTGCTGGTGGCACCACAGGGCTTTTGGTGGAGCTGGAGGGGTCTGACCTGGAGCCCGCAGCCTTTCAGGCACAGGCACAGGGTGTGAAAGTGCCTGCTGGCTCTGATGTCACCTCACCAAGAGAAATCCATAGTTCTGCTGGAAGATGTGTCAGGAGCTGCAGGAGGGAGCAGGGCTGGGGCAGTGGGTGGCACAGAGGGGCCCTGCCGCACTGCTGGCAGCTGTGCAGGTGAGACACGGCTGCCCTGGCTCTCTGCAGGTGTGGGGCAGTGGCAGGGACAGCCCCCCTGTGCTGGGCAGTGACAGCGAGGCATTGTGTCAGATTCCACTGCGCTCCTTTAACAAACCCGGGAAATCCATTCTGAAATCGCTGCCTTTTCCCCCAGGTGAGGAGAGCCGCTCTCAGCATTTTTCACGCTCAAGGTCAAACGTTCCCCCTGCAGCCAGCAGTGAGCAGGGCTGGCACATGGCTGCAGTCCCCCCAGTCGCTGGGTCCAGCACGGGGCTGGCTCCAGCTGTGCCTGCTGCTGTCTGCCTGACACCACGGATGGATGGGAGGATGGCAGCCATCAGCTTCAGCTTGTCCTTTCCCTAATCTCACCCGTGCTCTCTGTCTCGTTGTCACCTCGTGTAGGTTAACATGCAGATATGATCCCCGTGTGGGGCGTTGGTGGGGGAACAGGAAAGCCAGAAATCTTTATTAAATAATTGCAGTGCATCGAGCAAGCAGGAGGGTCACAAGAACAGTTCACATGTTGTGATGATGAAGTTGCCTCCTGAAATTCAGCTGTGTTCAGCTGTGTGTTTAAGGTACAGCCTGCATGGCTGCAGATCCTTTTCCAAGACCTTTGTGTCACCTCCTGGCAGCGGAGTCGTTTGTTAGCGTTCCTCGTTGTGCAGGGGTTATGAATGAGCCTGATCTGCATAAAGCCCTGCTTGCCTGGCTGGGAGAGCCCATCCCTGCCATAAATATAGCCGTGGGGAGCTGCAGGAGCAATACACTGAGAGAAATAGTGCACTGAGATGCAGCTGTCTGCTGCTGCCACAGAGTGCCCGTGAATCCTGCAGGGTGTTCGGCCTCCTGATGGTGCAGTTTGACATTTTGGGGATGTTCTGTGCCTGCACCAGGCTGATGGGGGCTGTGCTCCCAGGGCAGGGCAGAATCACAGCAGCGGGGCCAGGAAGGGCAGAGGGAGCATTTGTCCCTGGCTGTTGGTCAGACAGTGTGCAGACAGTTACATAGGTGAATAATGCAGATCAGAAGGAAGTGAAGATCTCTGTCCACCTGTGTGCTGATCACAGTGTTTGCCAGTCAGCACATCATTAAATCCCAGCCTCTGTATGCTGTTGTACAGAAATGCCAAACTCTGACAGATATTTCACATTGCTCTCTCCAGTTTTAGTGTTTGCACAGAGTATGTTTGACAGCTGCCAGCAAAGTGCTTTATTCAATGGTAGAATATTATTTGTATAGCACAAGTATTAGAAGAACATTTATTTTTTGTTTATGAGGAAAGAATGTATAGGATGCTGATGCTTAGAAGGTCCCTGAATTCTGTTAAATTTGGCTCCTCCATGAGGATGTGGTGATGGTGTGTGGGTGTAGGAGTGCAGAAGGGGTGTGCTGGCAGATCTCAACAGATCTAGATATTGATTTGGGGTCTGTGATTTTGCTGGAACCTTCAAGGTGTTTGGGTAAAGGTTTGCAAAACTGAACTTTGCTTCTTTGAGTTCTTGTCTCTCACTGGAAGTCACTGTTCCTCAGAGAGGGTCTGTGCCTTTATCAACAGGAGAACCGGTTAGAATTCTGGAGACTACAACTACTAAACGTGGCATCAAAACCTGAACTGAATTTGGGGTCTGATCTTTACTTTTTTGTTGTTTTTTGAAGGGTATTAACTGTTCAGAGAGTTTCCAGTTAGCATTAATGTGTTGATAAATTAGCTTTAATGCACCTTTTTGAAAATTCTGAAGAGGAGGAAATAAAAATACTTTTGTGTAAAACTTGTGTAGAATTTCCAGCAGTTTCTCAGCGTTCAGGTCTATGGGAGAGGCAGTTGCAGATGTACAGTTGGGAAGAAGCTTGGCTGATTTAGCACGCCACTGTTAATGGCAGAAGTCGGGGTGCAGGGTAGAAAGGTAAAACTCGCATCTGCTGTTACATGTTGTTAACTCCCTCAGCAGACATTAAATCATTTCAAGTACAATAATAGTGTGGGAGGTAAATTAACTAACCATTAACAATCTTATAAATACACAATTAACATGCCAACATTTATATGACACATTGATGGGGCAGCAGTAATTTTTGATTGGGAGTTTGCAGACCTTTCCGACGCCTGGGGCTGTTGCTTATTTAAACAAGTTTTTGCCAATTGCAGGTACACGGGCTTTTCCTAATCAGTGAGTAGAAATAATTCAATTTAAAGAACATTCTCAACATGTGTTTTGCCATGTCCATAAGCTGTACTTGGTTGTGTCTGTGTTTTTCAGGCCCCACTGTGCTGGTCACGCTGGTGCAGGGTCAGAGCCCTGGACACATCAGTCCTTTGGGTGGGACATTTGCCTTGTGGCCTCTCCCTTGGAGGACAGTGACAACTCCCTCAGGAGCAGCCCTGCTTACTTGGATGGAAAGAGTCAGAAAATTAAAACAGAGTGTGGAGTTGTGGTGCTCTGGAGCCTCTGGAGATCCCACCCAAACTCCCACCTCCAGGCATGGCCAGCAAAGCTCCAGGCTGTGTCCAGTTGGGCTTTGAGTGTCTCCAAGGATCCTGCTGGAGTGAATTTCACTAATAGCAGAATTTATGGGGACTGGTTCTGGAGCAAGCCTGGCTGGTCCTTTCTGTCCCTTCCCTCTGTTAAAATATCCCAGGAGAAGAAGGCCTGCTGCCTCTAGCAGATTTTCATGGGAAGTGGCTTTGTGTGATTTAAGCAGCCATTTTGCAAGCAGCAAGGACAGGAGATTGCTGGTGTTTCTGAGTTCAAAATCCCAAACACCACATGCAGCTCTATAAAGTGTTTTCCTCTGGTTAGAAAAGCAGTGGGGATTTCAAACTCTTGGAATTTACACATAGTCTTGCCCTGTGTGTGAGCTCAGACCGAGCCCCCTCAGGTGGAGGTGTCCCCACGGCTCCTGCTGCTGCTCACTGATGGACTTGCTGCATGAACAGGAATAATTTTATTTTTTTTCCTTTTTAGGTTATTTTCAGCAGGTAATTTTTTGATCCAGCTCACCCCACAGCCCCACTGCCAGCTTTGGGAGATGGTGGAATTCCTGGAGCAGGTCAGGCAAGGCATGGAGCTGCCCCTTTCAGAGTCAGCCCGGGCTTGAATTAGATTGGCATCACTACAAAGCCACAGCTACAGAAAAATCAGATAACAATGTGAGCGTGGTTTGGGTTTTGTGGTTTGGGGTTTTTTTCCTTTTCCGTTTTGCCCTCTACTTTGTTTCAAAAGGCCACTTGAGTGCTCTGAATGAAATATCTTAGGTAAGTGGCAATTACTGTTCTTAAAGTGCTTCAGAGCTCAGGCGTGTGGTATTTGGTCACAGAGCTTTCTGTGTTACAGCAGTTGCCCTGTGTGAAGCACCATGCAACAGCAGATGTTCAATATTCTGCCCTGAGACACTAATCTCTTCATGTTTAAAGCTTTTCCTGGAAATACAAAACCTGAAGAGAGTCTGTAATAAGGCACTCAAAAAGTTGGTGTGTAGATGCAGAAGCAAAACAGAAACACAGTTGTGATGGGTGAAAAGAAATCCAAAACCCTGTTGGTTTTGTAAATGGATTAGCTGGAATAGGCAGGTGTTTCTGCTCTGGGTTCTCCTGGCATCCTCCTGTGTGCAGCCCTGTGGGGTGTTTTGCCTTACAGCAGCCATGTGTTGTGCAGTACTGGGACCTGTCTGTAGGTATCTCTCGTGTCCTGCTGTCCTGGGACTCAGGCTTCAAGCTGTCCTCCAAACCCCCTGTTCCTTTAGTGGATCTCAGCAGCCAGTGTGGCACAAGTAAAGTGGAGCAGAGTTAAACAGCCTGCCCTGAGTCAGCCGGGGTTTGTGCATCCCAAGCAGTGACCTCTGGGGATGGGGGTTTGAGCTTTTTGTGTTTGTTGCTGAAATGCTCCGTGTGTTATTTCCAGGTACGTGTGTCCGTGAAGCAAGATGGAGAGGAGATAGTACAGTGAGGTGGTGCCTTGTGACAGGATGGCTTTCCTGGACAACCCCACCATCATCCTGGCGCACATCCGGCAGTCGCACGTGACCAGCGATGACACGGGGATGTGCGAGATGGTCCTGATCGACCACGACGTGGACCTGGAGAAGTTCAACCCCTCCTCAGCCTGTGGGGACAGCGGGGCAGAGCCCCAGGGCAGCAATGGGGACACTCAGGGCTACGTCTACTCCCAATCCGTGGACATTACCTCAAGCTGGGACTTTGGGATCAGGCGCCGGTCGAACACAGGTGCGTGGGGTCTGCAGCAGCTCAGCCCCAGCCTCCCTGAGCCTGGACTGAGCCTGGCTGGCAGGACAGACCAGAGCAGGACTGGCCTGGTGTCTGTCAGACTCCCTTTGGAGGGCTCAGGCCCTTTTAGAGAGGGATATGTAATGATTCAGTTACTTTAGTGTGCTGTCAACTGAGCCTTAATTGCTGTTTTACCTATTCCTGTACAGGAGAACATTGAGGTAGTCAGTTTTATATATATAAAAAAATTCAAATTGTGGAGACATCAAATCTAAATCCAAAGTACATGAACAGTCTTTGATATCTCTATTGTTACTGTCTGGAGGGGTGTTAACTTTTGAACAGGATAGTTATTTTCTGAGAAAAAAATTGCCTAGTGAGGCATCAAATGTATTTGTTATAAAAGAGAGGATTGAAGTTTGATGTGAGCCAACAAAGGGAATGATTTGTCTGTATTTTGCCTCTTAAAAGTTTTATTTCTGAGAAAAACCTTGAGCTAGGGTTTAAGGTACCAGATTAGGAAGTTTAAGGGTGAACACCTTTACAAAATACACTCCTTTTGTCATGGCTGGCAGAAAGCTCTCCCATGTGGTGTTTCATACAGGGGACATCCAGACTTCTGCTTAGACCTGAGGAATATTATGAGCAGGAGTTCTGTAAGGTAAAATACAGGCGAGAAGGTTGGTGTGCAGTGGTCAGTACTGACCTCTTTTTTCTCTGTCTGTATATTTTTTTAAATGATTTCTGCAGGTATTATAACACCACCTAGAGCCCAGAAAGCACCTCTGTGCTCTGCTTCACCAGGAAAATGTGTGTGCATGGAGATACTGAAATGCCTTTTACAAGAAGGAATTTGTGAGAGGTTCCAGAAAAGCCAGGGCACTGAGGCTCAGCTCAGGGCTGACCATTAATGAAACCACAGCTGCCTTTGGGCAGCCACCAAACTTTTGGTTTTTCACACCCAAAACTGTCGCTGGCTGCCTGTGACAGCGACCCCTCCATAATTCACATTTCTAGCAGGTGCTGGCCATTCCCCTGGTTTGGCTCTGCTGTGGCACAGTCCCGCAGTGAAATGGTCATTTCTGATCAGCTCGAGCTGGAGGAACAGGCTGGGCTCAGGGGAGGTGCTGGCTGTGCTCTTGGATGTTTGTTTTGACAGGGGATGGAAATATCAAACAGATAAAAACGTGCATTATCTTGATTCTAGTCTATGGTTTTTCCTTAATCCTTTGTTTGAGCACTCCAAATTCCTTTGTTTACCTGTTCATCTAAAAGATTATATTTTATTATACTAAAATATTAGTTATTTATATTTTCTGATAGCTCATTTGGAAAGAAAGGGCTTTGGAAGGTAATTTTGAGTTACAGTGTGGCCAGTAACTAGTACAAATGTGGAGTTTTTCTTTCAGAATAAAATGTCTATGCTACAACAGTGTTTTCCCAATATTTAAACTTATGAGAAGGGATATTTTTCTTATTTCATTAAGAGGAAACTACCTAGAGGTATTCAGGTTCTAGCATTGTGTGTTAATGGGAGATACTTATCAAAGTCCCCATTTGTGCTTGTACCTTAAACTGCTTGCTGCAGCTGTTAAACTTCAAAGGAATATTTTTTATCAGTTCTCTCATTGACAGTTTTTATGGGGAAAAAAAAAATCACTTCCTTGTCCACAATTCAGTTCAAAGATCTAAATGTAAAAGAATAATAACAGAAGGGACAGAAAATATTTATTAATGTTTTCTAATTGCTGGAAAGGCTCAGGGAACTCCACTTGTATCCAAAAACTGTCAGAGTAATTTAGCATTTTAGAATCTCTTCTACAAACCCATTTTAGTTAATGAATTATCTCAATAGATCAAAATTGCTACTATGTCCAGCAAATTGTTTCCTTTGGGGATCAGCACAGTTAGTTCTACTTCCCAGTCTAATCTGCTTATTTTGAGTGGACGACATCCGTGGTTTCTTGGGGTCATTGTCTTGGGTGCCTCCCAGCAGGTTTTTTCCCCAAGGAAGTCCTACAGTTAACAAAAAAGGTGATTTAAGTTGTCTGGTACCCTGGGCTGAAAGTTCTTTGGTATCAGAACTATTTGGGGCTTTTTTTCCCAACCATATTTTGAAGATGGAGTCAAAATATATGTAAAGAAATATTATATTCATTTTAGGATTTGACTAATGTTGTGAAGATACAAATCATTTATTTTACTACCTATAAACTGTTTCAGCCTACTGAAGAAAAAGCTGTGCTAATTTATATCGCTTTGACATTTTATAATTTTCATGATTTTTAGATAAAGGATTTTATATTTAAAACTTTAATAGTCTAGTCTGAGTTCATTTATCTTTAATTTTTGAAACGGGTAGAGTAATTCATAACAGTAATTTTATTCCTGTAATGTAATATTCACTTCAGTTCATTTGTGCATTAAAATTCCTTTAAGACCGTTATTAATGATTTATATAATGAAATGTCATATTAATCACAGAAGTTTTCACATTTTATTATTCTCTTCCATGTTAATACTATCTTTATGATCTCTATTAATGTTTTATATCCTCTAATTTCAATTATAAATCAAGAACATTTTCATGTTTTTGTTGGTATTTGCTTTTCAGGGGTGCCACCTTTAAAATTTTATGACTTTTCCCCCTACATATGCAGTATAAAACATCTTTATTCATATAAAGGTAGTTAATTATGTCTTTGTTTATAGTAAACTTTCATTGACAAACTTATAGTTGTAATATTTCTTTTCAAGCTCAGAGACTAGAACGTCTGCGGAAAGAGAGACAAAATCAAATAAAATGCAAAAACGTTCAGTGGAAAGACAGAAATACTTCTTGCTCAGGTAAAATAAAATATCTCTTATTTTCCTACTGTTTTTATTCCTGCCTGTGATGGTTACAACATCTGCAGTTTGTAATTTTCCCCCAGGGTTTTCAGCACAGAGGAAATGCCAATTCCTTGTGCTGTCCCAGGTGCCAGCCCTGGCCAGGGCACTCAGGGGTTAACAGAGCAGAGGAGAAGTGTTGGGCAGCCAGTTTGGGTTATGGGTTATGGGTTATGGGGTGGGCTCTGCACCCCCGAGGCATCCCTGGCCCAAATCCATCCCCGAAAAATCCCCAAAATTGACAAAAATCCCCAGATCGGGTGGCTGTGTCTGTCCCCTCGGGGCCCAGAGGGGCCTGGGCAGGGCACTGTGGCACACTGGGGACAGCAGGGGCTCTGCCCAGGTCTCTGCAGCACCAGGGTCTCCAGGGCACCTCCCAGCCACTTCCAGCAGTGTTTGGCCACTGGGTGCCATGGAGGATTTTGTAGTTTACTTGTGCAGAGTATTTTCGTAGCTACTTCTTTAGATAAGGTGCAAATCCTAAGAAATAAAGGATATATGTAAGATCTACTTAAATGCAAGCATAATAAATACTGGCTTGGCTTATCTCGCCTTCCTTGGTAAAACTATTATCACTGATTTCTCAAAAAATACTAAATTCCATTTTTGTTAATTATATAATTAAGTATTTGTGACTGGATGTTCTACATCGTTTAAATTGTAATATATGAAATTACAAATCTGTCTCCATTTTCCTATTTTAGAGCTCAAGCTAGTTTCTATTTCTGTTGTAGTGACAGACATTCAAACCTTTGTATGGTCTGTCATGCCTGCTTCTTTCAAAATTTGTGTATATCTTAATGAGGTCCCTCTGTAATCTCCCTTTTTTTGCCTAATTCCTCCTCTCTCCGTGGCTGTCATTTGCAGAACGTTCTCCAGCACTCTAATGTCTTTTCAGAGCAGTGAACAAAGCTGCTCACACGAGCAGCACAGCCACACTAATCCTTAATTCACTGTTCAGCAGTGTTGGATACCCCTGTTAATGCATTCTGAAATGTTTTTGCCTTTCTCCTTCTGTAAGCAGAGTTGTAGGTTTTAAAGGTTAATCTACCGTAACCTCCACCTCTTTGCTCAGTATTTTATAGCATTTGGCTGATGATGCTGCAGATCCTCCTGTGTCTCCTGCACTCTGAGGGTTCCTGTGCAGCCCCTGCTGCTCCTGGGGACTCTGTGCTCACATCCCCTTCCCCCAGTCTGTCCCCAGCAGCCACACTTGTCCCCTCTGAGGAACGTGCAGGCAAATGGATCAGTCCCTGCCCGCTGAGAGCAGATTGAAATAAAAAATAAAATGTTCCACAGAAGCTCCAGGCTCGGGGCTGCTGGCAGAGCTGGTTTTCCTTCTCTGCTTGGCCACTGAGATCTGAGTGCTTCTCCCTTACTGGCATGAACAACACGGCAGCAAGGAGAAGGAGGAGCCCTTCAGGATGTCCTCTGGACCTTTGCATCTCACATTCCTTCATCAGGATGTCCTCTATACCTTTACATCTCACATTCCTTCATCAGGATATCCTCTATACCTTTGCATCTCACATTCCTTCATCAGGATATCCTCTGTACCTTTGCATCTCACATTCCTTCATCAGGATATCCTCTATACCTTTGCATCTTACATTCCTTCATCAGGATATCCTCTATACCTTTGCATCTCACATTCCTTCATCAGGATGTCCTCTATACCTTTACATCTCACATTCCTTCATCAGGATGTCCTCTATACCTTTACATCTCACATTCCTTCATCAGGATGTCCTCTATACCTTTGCATCTTACATTCCTTCATCAGGATATCCTCTGTACCTTTGCATCTCACATTCCTTCATCAGGATATCCTCTATACCTTTGCATCTTACATTCCTTCATTTCAGAGCATAGAAAATGCAAATTAGCAATGTGTCAAGGAAATCCTTCCAAAGTCTAGCATTCAGCCCATACTGACATGCAAGATATACAGAATAGCTGTAGCTAAAAACTTGCTTTTTCACTTGTACAAGTAAAACCATTGCATTGGATCCCAGTGTCCTTTCCAAGTGCCCAAGAATTATCAGTTAAAGGTAATACCCCAATATAATGCTTTAGATTTTATTTTAAAAATCAAGTACAAATGCTTGTTGAAAAACCCAAACAACCTAATGGAGTTAAAGTGGCCACATTGAAAGGGATTAAATCAAGCTTTTTTGGCTAATTGCAGCCTCTCACAAGCCCGCTGGGGATCTCTCAGTGCCAGTATTTAGCACCTCTGCCAACTGCCTGAATTTTAAGGCAATCTGCTGATAAAAATAAATGGAGCTTTTGACTAGTTATCATTTGACAGGTTTTAATTTTGCACTCTAAGAAATGAACCAAGTCCCTGCAGATCAAGTGCCGGGTCATTCCCTCTTGGGAGCAGTTCCATTTCCCTGGGGGAGCAAGATGTGGATCCGTGAGCTGTGGGGGCCCGAGGGCAGGAGAGCTGGGCTGGGCTCTGGGCAGTGATGGATGGAGCCTGGGGCTCTGGTCCCTGGAGCAGCTGTGGGAAACCTTGGCCAGCTTCAGTCACAGCTCCCTGCAGATGAGAGCCCTTGGAGCTGATGTGCTGACACACCCAGACCCTGTCCTGAGTTCACAGTGGCCTTGTGACATAACAAGTCCTATTTTCTGGAGTTTTTTAAAGTAAACTGGAAGTTGAGCTGTTGTTGAAAGTTCAGCTGTACACTTTCTTCACATAAAAAGGCTTTTATGAGCCTTCACAGACCACACAAAGACCTCCTGGACTTGGATCCCCTTTGTTTTCAGAAAGCTTTTTTGTTTTTATTGTTCAGACTGTTGATGTGGAATGGTGGTTTCAGGCTGGACATTTTGAAGAGGGGAGGCCATGTCCAGTCCCCCACCAGAAGGGGCATGTGCAGAGCTGACCCTGTGGCTGGGCTGGTGCCAGCTGCAGCTGGCAGGGTGGCACTGCAGGGCAGGGCTGCTGTGCCCGCTCTGCTGCTCCTGTGCCTGCAGCCCCTTCCCTTCGTGCTCCCTGCTCCTTTAGGAGAAGGAGGCAAGCAGAGGGGCCAGGAATGTGCCATTCTCCTCATTTTTATCCTGGGTCTCACACTGATCAGGTCTGTTCTCTGTGCAGGAAAAACTCACCTTTTCCTTAGCTTAAACAGAAGCACCACTCAGGCTTCTTAATGGTTTCATGTCTTTGGGCTATGAAAGAGTGGTGGTAGATCCTGCCCTGCTGAAGTGTTTGTAGGTTTATTTATTTGATTTTGTGCTCCCTCTGACGATGTTATCTCTGTATGGTGAGCAGCAGCCTCTGTACATCTCCTCATACTCTGCCTCTAATCTCTTTTCTGACCTGCAGCGGAGGAGCTGAGCTCACTGTTTGAAAAGAAGAATTTTAGGGTGAAATCCCCATGTTCTGGGAAGCAGTCCATCCTCTCTGTGAGACTGGAGCAGTGCCCACTGCAGCTCAACAACCCCTTCAATGAGTACTCCAAATTCGACGGCAAGGTGAGAATGGGGGCTCTGCCAGGTGCCAGGGTGCCAGGCACTGCTCCTGGGCTGTGCCAGGGTGCCAGGCACTGCTCCTGGGCTGTGCCAGGGTGCCAGGCACTGCTCCTGGGCTGTGCCAGGGTACCAGACACTGCTCCTGGGCTGTGCCAGGGTGCCAGGCATTGCTCCTGGGCTGTGCCAGGGTGGCACTGCTCCTGAGATGTGCCAGGGTGCCAGGCACTGCTCCTGGGCTGTGCCAGGGGTGCCAGGCACTGCTCCTGGGCTGTGCCAGGGTGCCAGGCACTGCTCCTGGGCTGTGCCAGGGTGCCAGGCACTGCTCCTGGGCTGTGCCAGGCACTGCTCCTGGGCTATGCCAGGGTACCAGACACTGCTCCTGGGCTGTGCCAGGCACTGCTCCTGGGCTGTGCCAGACACTGCTCCTGGGCTGTGCCAGGGTGCCAGGCACTGCTCCTGGGCTGTGCCAGGGTACCAGACACTGCTCCTGGGCTGTGCCAAGGTACCAGACACTGCTCCTGGGCTGTGCCAGGCACTGCTCCTGGGCTGTGCCAGGGTGCCAGGCATTGCTCCTGGGCTGTGCCAGGCACTGCTCCTGGGCTGTGCCAGGGTGCCAGGCACTGCTCCTGGGCTGTGCCAAGGTACCAGACACTGCTCCTGGGCTGTGCCAAGGTACCAGACACTGCTCCTGGGCTGTGCCAAGGTACCAGACACTGCTCCTGGGCTGTGCCAGGCACTGCTCCTGGGCTGTGCCAGGGTGCCAGGCATTGCTCCTGGGCTGTGCCAGGCACTGCTCCTGGGCTGTGCCAGGGTGCCAGGCACTGCTCCTGGGCTGTGCCAAGGTACCAGACACTGCTCCTGGGCTGTGCCAAGGTACCAGACACTGCTCCTGGGCTGTGCCAGGCACTGCTCCTGGGCTGTGCCAGGGTGCCAGGCACTGCTCCTGGGCTGTGCCAAGGTACCAGACACTGCTCCTGGGCTGTGCCAGGCACTGCTCCTGGGCTGTGCCAGGGTGCCAGGCACTGCTCCTGGGCTGTGCCAGGGTGCCAGGCACTGCTCCTGGGCTGTGCCAGGCACTGCTCCTGGGCTGTGCCAGGGTGCCAGGCACTGCTCCTGGGCTGTGCCAGGGTGCCAGGCACTGCTCCTGGGCTGTGCCAGGCACTGCTCCTGGGCTTGACGTGTGCAGGCTCCACTTGGACTCTGGAGTGGCCATCAGTGCTTATCTAGAAACAAGCAAATGTAGTTTGAGGTCCAGCAGAGCCATTTCTGCTGTTGCCATTACAACATTCTGGACTGAGAATGAGGCTTCTCTCCCTTGCTGTTTCCTCCTCCAGCAGGTCTGTGAGGTGCGCCTTGGTTGTGACAGAGTCCTGGCACATCCCTCTAGTGTTACCTTTGTAGAAATGATTGATTATTTGGCATCTAAAAAAACCCAAAACTTTGACAGATGACAGACAGATGTGTTCTGTCTGTCCACATCACAGCACTTGCTGAATATTCCATGAGTCATGTCTTTGTCCTCAGTGCTCTACTGAGAGAGGGAGCAGCCATGGTCTGTTCTGAGGGTGGAAAACTGAAGTATCAGCAGGTAGTATCCAAGGCAAAGAGAAGCACTAATCCATGTATTTCTGCACAAGTGCTGATTTGTGTGACACGGGGAGGAGATTGGCTGCAAAGCTGGCAGGCTGTGGGGGTCAGGAGATGGAGCTGATATTGCTCAGTCTGGGGGATAAATGTCTTCCCTGAACTCCACATTGTCAGACATTTTTCTCTTTCATCAACTCTAAAAACTGAAATATAAACACTGATGTGATGGATCATTGTCATATTGTTCCAAAACAAGTATAAATACTCCACAGATCTGTTTTCTACTGGATTTGTTTGTGGAATCTCCTGTGGGAGGATGGAGTTTGAGCTTCATTACCATCATGATGGAAGAATTTCCATCCATGGAAGTGGAAAGTCAGATCCATAATTCCACTGACATTTCTAGGAGTATCTGGAATATTTGGGAAATGGTAACCTTCAGACCATGAAGTTCACATGCAAAAGCTCCTCTTTGTGATTTTATATTTATTAGCATGTGGCGATTCGTGCTAACTCAGGTTTTCAGGATTCCTGGCCTCATTAATGAGTGACAGCAGCACTTTCATGCTGACAGCACCAAGAGGCCTTTTTTCTAAACTCTGGGTTTGTTGTTCTTGTGCCACAAAATTTCAGTTGGGCAAACATTTAAATGAGCTCTCATGTCATGTATAGGGGAAATAAAAGTCAAATACTTCTCTATTAAGAGAAATCTGTTATAATTCAGTCAGAAACTTGAGATACTTCAGCATTTTTCCTTCCCTCTTTGGTAATCCAAGCTAATCTTTACTGTGTTAATTGTAGTTGTCTATAATGCACATCTTGATTTCCACCTTTTGAAGTCAGATACATTTAGCAGGTGTTTGTTCCACTGGAAGCAGGTTGCACTCTGCCTGTCGGTTTGAGAGGTTAAGGAAACACCTCAGTGTCACTCAGTTGTGATTTGCAGGGTCTCATATGAAATATCTCAGATGTGATCTTCAAATCAAAAGACCTTCTTTACAATCCAAAAGAATTGAATGTGCATTTTGTTGAGTATAATCTCTCTCTATTAATTTTAACACCATTGTTTCTATTACTCTGTTGGGGTATCAATAGTTTGCATATAAAGTTTATTCTCTATAGCTCTGTATATGTTATCTAGTTTAATGCTTGGCTGACCATCTGAGATACAGAAGAAACGTAACTCCAGTTGTGAGATATTTTACTTCAGTTCTCATGTATTTTCAGTCAGTAAAAACAGTAAAAATCATCGAGCTTTTAAAAATTATTTTTAATGACAAATCATATGTCTTGTGTTTATTTTTATTGATAATAGATGAACAGTATTTCACAGAAATATAATTCTTTCAGGGAATAGTGCATGACTTATTTACATAATTAACAGAGCTGTGTATCTCTGGGGGAAATGGTACATAATTGGGGAAGGGGGTTGAGGAGGGGCTGGGGGCCTAATTAAACATGTCTTCTAAACACCCCACTTAATTATGTATTTACTCAGGGGGTCTCAGATCTTCAGGGCTGTAACCAGGCCTTTGGTTTGTCCCTAGTTTGGCAGTGCAGGTTTCAGGTTGCTCAGTAACACTCCTGGTCTGTGCCAGGAGCTCGGGGGCCCTGTCCCTGCGTGTGCTCCTGCTCCTGCCTGGGCTCACCCTGCTCGGGTCTGAAATCCCATAAATCCTCCTGGGCTCCCCCTTCCCCGTCCCCCCGGGCTGTGTGCAGCCCCGCAGCTCAGCCAGAGCCTGGCATGGGCCGTGGTGCCAGCCTGGCCACTGCTCACATCTTGCAGGTGTTTCCTGCCAGATTTAGTGTCTCTTTCATAACCACTTCTGTGATTTTATGAAATAGTAAAATTTTAAAGCACTCTAATTTCTTCCTGTCCTGATCACTTCATTAATTATCAAAACAGCAGAGAATATGGCTTATGAAATACAGCTGCAGGGAGGCATTCTAAGCAGCTCAGGAATCCACACAACTGCCCCACCACTACCCAGGACAGATTTGTGGTTTTCTGTACATTGTAAAACTTTAGCTCTTAACAGAAGCTACACATACAGTAACTACTCTCAACTCTTTCTTCAAGTTTTCCCCTAAATAGTTAAAGTAAACCTCAGCTCTGGACCTGTTTTCATCCTTTGCAAAGCACATAGGTTGTACTTCTTGGTTAATAAATCTTATATACTCTTTCTAAGAATTTTGTATTGAAAGAAACTTTGGTTCTTTGTAATTCCTTCAGGTGTCATTGGAATAGAAAATTACTTGGAGGCTTAAGAAATCACTGGCCAAATTGATTTCTTTTGTCTGAATGCAAACTAAATGATCAAACATTTGATGAATAAATTTATGTATATTTCTGTCTACAGGACTTGGAAAATCCACTTTTGACAGTTAATTGTTTCAGCTCGCTGAGTTTTAATAATGCTGGGGAGAAAAGACTCGGGGTAAGACAGAGCTGAAAGTGCCGTGCAGGTGGCCCAGGTGGCACAGAGGAGGGTGGTGGTGGCTCCTGGCAGTGACTCTGCTGAGGTTCAGTGCTCAGGCAGGGCAGGTGCAGAGGAGATCAAAAATGGAAGGAAGGAGTTGTCTGGCTCTGGAGTGAACGGGGGTTATGAGGCCAAAAGCCTTTCCTACAGGCACACCAGATGTTCTCAAGATATTTTTATTTCTGCTTTCATGACTAGCTGCAAATGGAGTTAGAAGGAAGTTTGGCTTTTCTGCTCTTATGGAGTTCTCTGGTGTTTGCTTGACTACTGGAGATAATTTAACTGAAAATGGGTCAATGTAATTTTTGGGTGGACGAATGCTAAGAATCCTTTGGCGAGGAATGGTGCCTCTCTGTACTGCCACAAGGTTTCTCGAGGCTAATTTTGGTAATGGGTTAAAAACCAACAATTTCTCATGTAGCAACTGTTTTAAAAATGATGCTGTAGCAAGCATGGGGGAAGGGATAATTCATGAGTGCTAATTGCTTGGCTGTTAATTTTCGTAAGTGTTGATAGAAGCAGTTCCTTAAATTAAACTTTGTTTAAAATGTATCAGGGGAAATATTCCACAATGTCGGGCCCGAAGTGAAAATTAATATGAATGCTGTGGCAATTAACACGTACTGGTTAATAGCTTTTAGCAGCATTTTGGGATGATAGTCCTTAAATACATTTTTGCATGCTGCTCTTGTTTCAGTCTTGTTTGACTGTATGTCTGCATAATCACGAACAAA